>NW_019524923.1:147120-259148 GCF_002814215.2 Seriola lalandi dorsalis
ACCACTTATCCGGCTCTGACTGACCTGGTTCGGGTTGGGGATGTCGGGGCAGCTGTCGCAGGCATCTCCCACGCCGTCTCCGTCCCGGTCCAGCTGGTCTCTGTTCTGGACTCGCTGGCAGTTGTCCAGGAAGTTCTTCAGGCCTGATCCCCATTCACCCAGATGAGATAGTTAGTGTCATTTAGCACGGTAAGCCACGCCTGTCCCCTTGTACAGCAGTGGATAAAGATTGTTGTTATGTATAATTATATTATATTCAGAAGAGGCACAGCTGCTTCAGCTACTTTGTCAGTATAGAGAATATTTACTGCAGCAGAATACAAACTGTTTTCATTGTCACATATTCTGGCTCGCTCAATAGAATAATTAGTCGATCAAAAAAAATTAATGTGCATAATTTTTTAATAATTAATAATTAAAGTCAATTTTCCACTAAAAGTGCCAAACATTGTGTAATTTCAGCCTCTCAGTTGTTGCTGTATTTCTTCCTCTTATTTTAGAGTGAACTGAAAATCTAACAAGCAATTTAAAGATATCAAAAAATGCCACCTTGGGCTTTAAGAAATTCTGATGATAATTTTTCACTATGTATTGGGATTTTATTGACCAAACGATTAATCATTTAAATGAAAAATTAATAGACGGATTAAATGATAATGCAAAAAAAAAAAAAATCGTTAGTGGCAACCCTATTACAAAACAAATCATATTCCTGTCCAGTGAAATTATAACCAAATATGGGTGTTGATTACATTGATACAGTCGTGGGGTGTTTACTTAATTGATCTGAATTAAGTTTTGAGTAATCAATCATTTTCTTGGCAAACTTGCCAGTAATTGAAAATTTACATTGATCAGCCACTGAGTGAATTTATATTTGATTAGTGGACACAGACATAATATCCACACTACTGCGTGATCACTGATTCATTTCACAGCATGTTGTTTCTAACTTCACCACTAGGTTGCACTGTTGCATTTCCTATGTAGGCGAACACCAGTTTGTGTTCAGAGGCTATTTTTTATTCTTCGCATGGAGGCAGCAGCAGCAGCAGCACAAATGCTTAAAGGTCAAGCAGCAGCGATAGAGGAAGAACTATCTTCTCTCCTGTGGGGGTTTTTGAGGTGTAATCATACTGGTGAATGATCAAAGCCTGTGTTCGCTCTGGGGTCACACTGCTATTGCCTTTGACTTTTTTTTTCTTTTTTTTTGAAGTGCTGTTTCCCACTGCTGAGCTGCCTTGTAAAACCATCCACGCTACGACAGTGATATATTTCTACAACATGATTAAAAGAGATGTGCAATTTAGTGTAAGTTCTGTCTTCATCATTGTGATTTTTTTGTAATTTATAGGAAATGGTTCAAATGTGAAGGAGAGAACAGAGCAATGAGTGGATGCCTTCATTGATGCCGGTTATATAACATGAGCATCAGTGTTGGTGATGTAATTTCTCTCCATACCATCTCCATCCATGTCGTCATCACAGGCGTCCCCTTTGCCGTCGCTGTCAGTGTCCCTCTGGTCAGGGTTCTCCACCATGCGACAGTTGTCACAGGCATCGCCGTGGCTGTCCTTATCACTGTTCCTCTGGTCCAAGTTGGGCTTCAACCAGCAGTTGTCCTGAGACAGACAGAGACAGGCTGGTGTGAAGTAAAAGTGTGTTTGTGTGTATTAGAGCTGAGACAATGAATTCCACTAACAGATCAAAATAAATGATTTTGATGAGTGATTGTTTAAAGTTTAAAGGACTAGTTCAACATTTCACAAAGAGTTAGATGAGAAGATTGATGCCACTCTCATGAAGTAAACATGTAGCTACTGCTAGCGGCCAATTAGCTTAGATGAGCTTAAAGACTGTTTTAAATGTGTAACTGATGCTACTTCCATGACTTAGTAGTATAGATGTAGTATGGATCTTCTGATATAACTCTCAGCAACAAAGCCAATAAGCTTATTTCCCAAAATATCCAACTATATCTTTGAATATCTTTGGGTTTTGTAGTAGTTGTCAGAGAAAAGGGGAAACTGTGATGTGCGTGTTCCCCTATTTTTATTACTAGTTGCAGCCCCTGTGTGCTTCCATGGATTTGTTAAAACATTTCCACCAACCTGCTCGTTTGGAATACCATCACCATCTGCATCGTCATCGCAGGCGTCTCCATGGCCGTCCCTGTCGGCGTCCTCTTGACCAGAGTTAGGAACGTAGATGCAGTTATCCTGTAATGAGATGTTAGAGTAAAAGAATTTCAAAAAGGCCTGCCTATCACAACAAGGTTGTATTTGCTGACAATTAGTACTTTAAAAAAAAAAGAAAAGAAATGATTTTACCTTTCTACAGCTCACATCCTTGCATTTGAGTTTTTCATCTGGGTATCCATCAATGTCGGTGTCCTTCCCGCACAGGTACCCGTTACCGGCCCAGCCAATTCCACACTGACAAGACAAATGAAACCTCTCAGAAAATCAGATCGCTAGTATGTTCACTTGTGTGTGGTTATAAACAGTGTGTGTGCGTGTGCAAGTTGTTTATAAGAATATGTGAGTGGTGTGAAATCCTACCTGACAAGTGACTGACCCATCTCTTTCCACAAAGCACTGGGCGTTGACATCACAGGGGTTGGTCAGGCTGTTGCTGCAGCTGACCTCTGGCTTACAACCCTTCACCTGATCTCCTGTGAAACCTGACTTACAGCTGCCGCACTGATAGGAGCCCTGTGCAGGAGTAAGGGCAGCTACGTATGAGCTTCCTCACACCGCAGTTTGAAAAGTCACACACAAATGGAAATGATTGTCCTGTAGGAACCTGACAGTCGTCTTACCACAGAGTTGTGACAGACTGAGTTTGCGGTGCAGCCTCCGTTGTTGGGTTCTTTGCATTCGTCAATGTCGTCGCACACCTGTATTGTGCAACATGAGTCTAATGTAACATTTGAAATCATCCAAAAGTTTGTTTTCATGACCATTTACCATCTTTACTTCTCTTCATATTTCAGGGATACAATAATCACAGCACAAAACACACACAAAAGAGGCCACATCACTCCATGAGTCCTGATAGGGGCTAAATGACACTGTAAGTACTCTTTGGTACATGTTAATTAATTACATATTTCACAAAGGGGTTAACAGGGGAACACTTTATTGATTTCTTCAGTTCAGTATTGCTTGTGCATGCACTTCAAAAAAAGTTGGTAAAAACATCTAGAAAACTGACCTGTCATTTGTTGAATAGATTAACATTCACCACACTACTCTTCATATTATAATTTGCCCAAAAATCTTAGTAATGTTTGTTTCTGAGTGTAAGAGCACATATTCATCCCCTTATTTATGGGATATCTGATGTTATAACAGGAAGCTTTTCAAGGTTCTTCTTCAACATCAGTTTTAAGAGTCAGACGGATCCTAAAATTACACAATTTTTCCCCACTTTTTATGATAATTTCAAAAGCATACACTGATATTTTATAGCTAAAACTAAAGAGTTACATCATTCTTCCCAGGCTTAACCTGTGCTTTGTTCCCAAGCAGCAATAAAAATGTACGCTATGTTAAAGTCCCCCTCCGCTCAAAAATATGTTTTGCTTATTGTCACTTCATTTGGACGTTTGATCTTCAGAGTGCAGAATAAAGTATGTGCAGAATTTGATACTAAAAGACTGTTTTCACATCCATCTGCCGGAGGATGAAAGTATCTCTGCGTGCATCTTAAATTTTATTCAAGTTTTATGCGACATCACAACTGGTTTGAGGCCAGTGATGGAATTTACACAAGTGTGATGCCGAAATCTGAAACCTCCAGGTCACAAACACTGAGACTGGACTCTTCAATACAGTTGGATTCATCTAATGTCCAGAAGTTGAGCATCTGAAATGAAAATTATTTGCATATACAATATATGGATTGGGGATTTTTCAATGAGGGAGAAGGGGTAGATGTAATTTTAAGATTTTCTTTTAAAGAAGTTACTGGTTCATTTTTCTGGGGATCCACATTCAAAAGTCTTTTCAAATGTCTTTTTTGGGGCAGGGGGTTCCTTAATGATAAGTATTCATATTTATAACTTTTACTTGTAAGAGCATCATAATTTAAAAACACAGTACATGATACCATAAATTCTTATAAATTACAATAATAACAATTGTATCTAGTTGCACCTAATAACTGGCAACTAAGTTTAGATGATCAGTAAATATACTATTTTATTGATATTCCATTTGCACTTAACAATTATACTCATATTTGAGGGCTGTAATGCAAAGTGCAATCACATGTCTTTTTTTGATATATGATGTCATTTGTATGCATCCATTAAAAAGACATCTCATTTTGTCCTCCATATTTTATCCACTGTCTTACCTGTTTGTTGGTCTGAGCGAACAGAACTCCCACACCCTCCACTGGCAGGCCGGTGTAGCCCAGAGGACAGGCGTCGCAGCGGAAGCCCGGGGCAGTGTTCACGCACTTCACTCCGGGGAAGCAGGGGTTAAACTGGCACTGCAGGAAGGAGGACATGAGCTCTGTTGAAGCTGCAAAATGTATGTGGTTCTCACAGGGCTTCTCCCCAAAAGCTTTTAGGTTTGATGACACTTTTGCTCATGCAAAAAAGAGAATGCTGAAGGGGCCAGTCCTTAGAAAAGAGGTCAGTGCAAACACACACATACTTGTACTTCTATCCTTATGAGGACCTCCATCTGCAACAGTCTTTCCTCAACTTTCACTAAATTGCCAAACTTTTACCTTTATCTACAGCTTTGGTCCCCAAACCCCATGACACCATATTAACTTATGTGCCTTTAGACCCTGTGTGCCAGTTCCATGATCCCATTGCCACATTCTTTGTCTAACTCCCAAAAAAACCTGGTGGTGAAATCAGTCTGTAAAATTTCTCATAGACCTTTTGAGGCCTGGAGAATCTCAGTTCTGAATTATTCAAATTTAAAGTCCTGTGTCAGCTCACTCAGAACTCAGAGACCCCAATTTCATAAAAACAAAACTCTTTCTAAACCATCATTCCCAGGCTCGTAGCTTCACTGAGAGCCAGTACACTAACAGTAGATAATGCCCTGTGGTACAGCTCTGTATGTTCAAACAAAGATCGTCTAAAATGGGGGCGTCATGGTGACCTGCTGATGCATACCATGTTCTGTGATTATAGCATCCCCAGTTCAAATCCAGTGGCAGAGTTTCTGTGTGAAAATATACAAATTTTGCCAACAAAGGAACAGCCTCAGGCCCACAATTGCATCATGGGAATTGAACACAATTTGCACATTACCCACCCACCCTCCCATTACATTTATATTTATCTTCTTTTGGCATCAAATGGTGGAAATAAATACCTTGCCACCGAGCTAATTGATCAACATATTTATTGCTGTATTATGCATGGAATTTAAGATAAGTGGACAAAAATACAGTGAAAATACACCTGTTTTTCACGCAGACGGTATGCCACAATAGGCCAAACGTATTTAAGGTATATGCTGTAGTTCACGGACTCCCTTTGAGCACTTTTCAGTTTACACTGGAGGTGAGGGAGGATTTAACAAGCTGTTAGCTCACACTGATTTTCATCTGGATCCCAAACCGGTATTTAAACTTGCAGCTATGTTGTCATCAGGTGATATATGAACTACATAAGATTTTTTGTTGGTATAGGCCAACTTTACTCATCTTAACTTTACCATAAGGTTAGCCCTGAAATACAAGAACTGAGGATGGGCACAGATGACCACACTTTACTGTGTAAATGTCCTTAATCTGAAAGTCTTAAACTCATTGATTCTCACAAGAGTAGTAGAGAAAACACACACACTGAGCCTTACCTCGTCCACATCATCACAGTTGAAACCGTCCCCAGTGTACCCATCAGGACAGGGTCCACACTCAACACCATCCGCTGTCTCTATACACATATCGTCACGGAAACAGACACCTGGGGTACACCTTGGTTTCACCACCTCAGTTCCACCCAGGCCTTTAAAACAACAGAGGAATATCATAGTTTCATTTTGTTTGTTAAACTATCCTAAAGTAGTCATGAAGCATCATATTTACTGGCGAGGGACATGACTGTTATTGGAGATTCTCTTACCGCAGGCCTGACACTCGGAGATGGTGTTTCTGAGGAATGAGGTCTCTTTGACCTACAAAAGGTCAAACATAAACACGTTTATATGCAGTCAGGCAAGCTGTCGGGGAGGTCAGGGGTGAGGTAGCAGGGATTAAGTGGCCTCAGAGGAACTGTTAGTGGTATTTACCTGCTGAATGAGGACGTCTTTCAGCTCATTTATCACCTTTGTTAACTCCAGCATTTGATTTGACAGCTGCTTCGTATTGACCCCTAAGAGAAAGGGACTGTTATTTTGTTTGACTGAAGCAGAGGCTCTCAAGTCTCTCTGGGAAACAGTGACTGTTGTTTTCCTACCGCTGTGATTGTTTTCCTGGGAACATTTGGCCGTCTCCATGGACGTTTACTTCCTAAGAAAGAATCTTACCCAGAGTTTGGACGGAGTCCCTTTGTTGGAAATGGCAGTCTTGTAATGAAGCAACATTCTCAAAGGAGTCTCCAACCACCAGTTTGAGCTCGTCTAAACTCTCCTGTTGGAATAAAAAAAGTCAAAGTGGATGACTAAGCCATTTGGAAACCTCCAGATCCATTATTGAGTCAGAAACATATTCATTATTGTATGGAAATACTGTAAGTGATGGGTCACCTGCTCTCTGGCTTGCATGGTCTTTAGCTCCACCATACCATAGCCTGCTGGCAAACCCTGGAAGGCAGCAGGGAGATCCCTGACCGTCTCCACCAGCCTGCAGTCCAGATGCAGCTCCACCCCGCCTGGCCCCTGCTGCTGCAGCCCCCTCAGGTGGAACAACAGTCGGTGTTGTTGGCCGTCTGCCAGCACCAGGTTGTTGAAGGTTACCGAGCTCATCCTCTTGTCAGTCCGCAGGTAGCGTAACACAGCTATGAGAGGACAGAGCAGAACAAGAGGAAGCAGTGAAGAGATAACAGAGACAGACAGCCATGCTAGCGGATATGTGAGGCTGTACACAGTGGTGCTTTGAGCGAAATGGTAACATCAAAGACAATGCTAACACGCTGATGTTTAGTAACAAAATTGACCATGTTCACCAACTTAGTTTAGCACGTTAGCATGCTAACATTTACTAATTGGCAATGATACGACTACTGTTCTTAGATTTGTTTTGCTACGAGGAAATTATTGGATAAATTGAAATGTTGACCTGGTGGTAGTGCTATGAAACGTCAGAGGATCATCACTAAATTTTCAGTTTTTGTTGATTATTCTATTTTATGTTTATTATTGAGTTCATACAGAGAGGTGACGATTTACTAGAGGTGTTTCTAACATTTTGTCCATAGTGGTGTGAAATGTGGCAACCCATCAAATCTAAGTAGAATAGTCTCTCTTCTTCTAGCTCTGTTTTTGTCTCCTCCCAATCCTGAGGTAAATATAACTTGATGAGACAAAGTTGATGAGATCGGTGAGAATGAACTAAAACAGTAAAGTTGCGACCATAAAAACCAAAACAATGAGCAGAAAGAAGCTTAAATGCTTTGTTGAGCTGTGGAGAACTGCAGAATCTTGTTATAATTCTCTGAAGGTTTATCATCATCAACCCCTTTCACATTACACACAGTCATTTAACCCATTGTTAATATAAAAATAGGATTAGTGCAGCTTTACACTGTGCCAAAGCCTCTTTCCTGCTCTCTTACCTCTGTTGAGCTTCCCCATCACGGTGAACTCAAAGTACTTGCTGTTGTCCCGTGGGTTGTACAGGCCAAACACAGTGGTTCCGGTCTTGGGTTGCAACTTGAAGGAGGCTAGGATGAAAGCCTCATTCACCCCTTGCTCAGCCAGACCCCCCTGCAGCAGGTCTGGCAGGCAATCAGGCGAGGTGAGCAGATCATAGACTGTTGACAGGGATGGGAAAGAGACAAGCGGTAAAGCACATGAGTAATGGATGATGAGATATGAATATTTACAACCCACAGCCGCGCTCCGATCCCAGAGTAAACACATCCTGAGTCAACAAGAAGATGATGATGTTGACCCGGTGTTTGTTGCTGTTTTGCGACGCCGTGTCAATCAGTCAGAACAAACTTGGCAGACAGAGTTGGCTGGTGGATTTCTAAGTACATCTGAGCTATGTACTGTGACTTTATTTATTTATTTGGATCCCCATTAGCTTCCACATTGTGGTTGCTTGTCCTCTGTTGGATGTATGTTGTTTTTTCTGTGTTTGGTTAGGTCTGTACTAAAGCTGTTTGGTTGATAAAATGTATGTGAGCTCTCATATCCCTTCATTGTTCTCACAGGCAGCTGTATGGCAGAATTCAGACATATCTCCTGACAGGCTTAGTGGGAGTGAAATGCCAGAGAGACGCCGTACACTTATGCTGATGTTTAGAGGCTTCTTTTAATAACGTGACTTGGGAACTGGGCAGGCCAGGAGAGGATGTGCAGTGAATCTCTAGTCTACCATCTGCACACATCATGAATACACAAGTACCCTAACAGCAGTCCACAAGGCCCTGTGTCGCGAGGGAGCAAAATTGCTCCCAAATGCTCCCAGAGACTGGCTGTTGTCAGCCAAGATTGCAAAGCATGATGAGATCTCTTCTTCTTTCTTTTATCTCTGTCCTCTGTCCGTGGTCCCTTGTGTGTTTTGTCCGGCACATGGTGTATCTCAGCATGACACGGGGGGGGGGAATGTGTGCAGTAAAATGTGACTAAGCCACTGAAAACGCCTGCTCACATGGTGTTTCGTTTGTATTTGCGATTGCCAAAATCACCTGGTGAGTATTGCACAAACAGTCATGTGACTTATTACTCTGTTAAACTGACAAAGAAAAATTGCAAAAGTGAACAAAACAACTTGAGAACAAATGATAGTCATTGTGCGCTTCACATTTTAGGAGTTACCACAACATTACAAAGACGCACACACTTGCACATAAACACACAATCCCGCTGTTCATAAGTCTTCTGGACAGAGGGCTTTGTGGGGGTCAGCGTTGTCTTACACCAGAGATCCTGAGAGTGCCTCATTTCACCTCCTGATTAACCTCCGATTTCAGGCTTCATAAAACTAGCTCTGCTGAAAGCCATAAAGTAATCCAGTGTCTTGCCCTCTCCTTAACACCAGCATATAAATCTGTCAGGGTTATAGATTACTACAAAGTGTAGAAATGGTCGGCATTCTTCTTCTCAGTGCTTAACAAATGCTTCACACTTGGGGGTTGGATGTAGAAAGCTGTGACTTATCAGAAATTCATGAGAAACTTAGTCAACCACTACCAGTGAAGAAGGAATGACATCATCAACATCAGTATGTAGTTAACATAAACAGTGAGGTCACATTTTTCGCTACTGCCATGAGTAACCAAGCTAATGCGACCAGAGATCCATTTTACTTCATGATGTCAAATAGTGTCATAATAATATTTATGTGTTCATTTTCTGAGTCATGTTTCTGGCCAATTTGAACTCTCCAATGTTTTTCATCGATACCATCTCCTGAGAGAAGTATCTGGCTCTTTAGCTGCAAAGCGCTCCATTATGTTTCGCCAGCTAGTTGCTAACTGTGTCTTTCCGCCATTTAGTGCTATGAGAGCTGTGAGAGTGAACCGAAACAATAAAGTTGTGTCCCGTACAGCTAAACACTGAGATAAAACTCCCTATCAAGCCAATTCAAGTGAGAATTCTCTTTAATTTCATCATTAGAAGTGATTCCCTTTATTGTCACATTGATTTCACATTTTTATTTGATACATCATTATGATAAAAATATGGATTACACCCGCTGTAAAGATACACTTTGTCCCTGGCCAGGGAGTCTTTGTGCTCAGAGTAGAAAGTGAATTTCGAATTTCAGTAATCTCATCTCCCAGTGAAGTCATCCTTGAGACATTAATATTGATCAATAACCCCAATAACCCTTTGCAGAGATAGAACGGCTGTTTTGTGCTGCTTAAATATCACTTACCGCAGCTTTAAATCGGTCTCACTCCTTTTAAACACAGTGAATTCCAGTCAGGCAGACAATATGCTATTTGCAAGGGAAATGATAGATGATGAACTCCATTAATCTGGACTTGCTTTATACAAAACATCAGTCAGCTATCGCCGAAAGATTGTAGGGATTAATGGATGCACGAAAGGCACGCCATCAATCAACTGGGGTGATTTGAAAGAAGCTGATAAACTATAAACACCAACATTTCTACAAGTCGACTGCAGCTCGAGTTTGTGTGTGTGTGTGTGTGTGTGTGTGTGTGTGACCTTGAACGAGTTTGTGTGTGATTGGAAGTGTGTGTCAGCGAGAGAGAGCGAGAGAGAGAGAGAGAGAGAGAGAGAGAGAGAGAGCAGAGTCTGTGTGTATGTGTGACTTGAAGTTCAATGTTGCGCCCAGATCGTCTCTGATTATTCCCATGTGTGTGACCTAGCTGGGACTTTGTTTGAATTAATACAAGCCAGAGAGCCGAATCTCCTGAGCTGGAGTAATCAAGCAGATCCAGCTGCACAGATATGAAAAGCAGGGTGACTTTACTTCAGGAGAAAGATGAAACTCTGTCTACTTATATTCTTTATCTTAGTCTACCTCCTTTCACAAACATAAAAATGTATTTGACTCTTTTACAACTGACAGGGATATTTAGCATTTTATTCGTACCTTAGTGACTATCACACACCATGGCTAATCCTTTGTGTTCTTTGGGTCTGCATATGATATTCTCTTTCACAGTGTCTGCTTTATCCATTATGCATTGAACTCATACATAGTGTGTTAAAATACCCAGTGGTGGAGCCATTAAATCTTTTTTGACAGATAATGAAAATGGAGGATTGCATCACAGGCAGGATGTTGCATTCAAATAAAATCAAAGATATCTTTTTTTGTGTGTTGTCCAGTGTGTTAAAATTAAAACAACAAACAAATAAACAATAAAATATAAAATAGTTATCACCAATCAATCTTACGCATTTTGCAAAAATTGTTATGACATTTTAAATAACTGATATGAAAAGAAAATTAAAACACTTCAAACAACACTTACCTAGAGCCTGGGCTTCCACGTGTAAGCACAGTTTTAATAGCAGATGCGAGGCCAGTATCAAGGCTGTCCACACACCCATTTTGTCCTTCCAACTGGTCCCAGATCAGCAGATTCTCTGCAGTGATTACCTGTATGTGACACAATGGCAGTTTCCCGTATGTCTGCGTCTGCTGTGAGTGGTGTGTTTGTGTCCTTGCCTCTTTTTTTGAATCACAAGTGAGGCAAGACTGTCATGTTAAGCCTAATAGAGGCTGCTGGCAGTTTGTGTGTGTGTGTGTGTATGTGTGTGTATGTGTGTGTGTGTATGTGTGTGTGTGTGTGTGTGTCTGAATTAGTGTGTGAATGTGAAAAGAAGATTGCAGGAGTTTTAGTGAGGGAGGAGCATCAGAGCCTGAACCTGCCTTTAAAACCTTCCTCAGACGGCCCCATGCAGAGAAGGAGTGACCTGGGGAGACTCTATTGCATTGGCTCCCACTAGCTGCTACCAATTCCCACAGGCTCTTACACAAATGTGCTGTACATGAGCAGCTTCTAATCCCACTCTGGGAACCCACTTTTGGCTGCTGAAATCATGTTTCAACCCAAACTAATATTTTTAGACTCCTGAGTTCAGGCTTGGGGTGTATTTCTGAAAATGTGTTTCCCACCTCCAGCAATCAGACCTCTAGTATTTTTTTCACACTCTGTCTGAACACACAGGAAAATTCTTTCACTTTCCTTCCAGGCATCAGATGTGACACCTTTCCCATATGCCCTTGCTTTCCTCCCTCTTTCCCTGGGCAAAGTCAGGAAATGAGCCCACGCCTTAACAAGCCGTGTTAACCGGCCAGCAGAGCTTCAGACAGGCTGCTGGCTCACACGGCCTCCAGGTCGTCAGCATGTCTGGCACCACACGACTTGCCACATTTGGCAGAGATGAGGTCGTTCAGGTCTTAATGATGTTTGTTTTTCCCTCTTTCTTTCCCTGTTGCATCTTATTTTTTCAACCAAGCGAGTCTTATTCTGCGGATGAGTAACTACCGTTGAGCTCAAAAAAAGTACTGAATCTGTATTAATGTTTGAATCCATCAGTAATTCCATGAAAGCCAAGTCTCAGTGGCAACAAGATGATGCTCCCACTTCGGGTAAAAGGATAAACACAAGTATCTATAGCAACAAACAGCAGCGAATGAGTCATAGTTTCCCTACATCCCACAGGTGTTTCATTGTGGTTAGTCTGTATACCGCTGCTCTCGTCTTTTGTTGTGCACTGATATGGACTCCATCCAGTCAGCAACAGGACACCCAGAGTTTTATCTGCCCTCTGATTGGCTTTCAGACTGATCCTTTACAGGCTTTTTGGGTTCTGGATCACAAAAAGCCCCACAGACCTCCATGCATGGTCGGCAGCTGCAGCAAAGAGCTCAGTAGACCACATCAGCCTGCTGGAGGACCTGGGCTGAGTCACATCATGGTGCGGTTGATGAGGTCAGACAGTGAACGTTGCATCTGGCTCAGAGATAAAACCAAACCCCAAATGTGTCTGACACCATCTCCTGACTATTTTTATTCATGATAGTGATATGACCACATCCCAAGACTCTGATATTCATGCTCGTAAGTCTTCGTATGGTGAGCTGGTAGCTGGACACCAAAGATTATAGCCTTGCTGTTGCCACAATGACAACAGAATACACAGCTGACCTGAAAAAGTGGCTTTATGCTGCATAAAAAGGCAGTGAGGTCTGTTTGTGTTCTCAGGGGAGGTCTGACAATTAGCGTTTTTCAAAAGCTTTGGACCGAAAAAGAAAACAAGACATACAGGTCAGCAACAGGAATGATTAAAGGTACATAATAGGAAGCATGTGGAGCATTAAGAGAAAAACAAAGGAAGATATTTTACTGTAATCCAAGGAAGAAAAAAAAGGAGAAAAACGCAAGACATACAAATTTTATTAATGTTGTTTATTCTCATCAAATCCACCCACAGAGGAAATTCATTTTTATTTATATATTTTGCTTTTCTTTGACTAAACTCAACATTTGACATTGATTATAAACACATTTTTTACATCATTTATTATTCTTCTTGTGGCAGATTGCATCTATCAAGCTCTTTGGATTTATTTGTCAGTGGTTGTGCTGTGCAGAAATGTTTGTGTAATTTACTTAAGGACTACATATAGTAGTATTACTCACTGTCAGTACGAAATATTGTGACTTTTCTTACTTATGCTTATTCTATACTATTTTAGTCTCATAACTATACCACACAAATGGCACACATGAATCCATCTTCATTCTCATAGATTCGATGTTTTCTGGCATAACTGAAAAAGATTTCCTGATGATACAGGAAAACTTTTTATGTGAAAGAAATTATAGTGTTAGAGTAATAAAGAAAATAATCATTAAACTCACCACATAAAGGTTCCTCCTTACAAGAGGTTCTTTCATAAAGCGACTTACTTCAGTACCCTTATGTTGAAGGAATGGACACAGACTTTTACAACGCGGCAAACCACAGCTGGAGGTGATCATAAGTCTCTTTGCTCCTGTGCTGAGTGCTTAAGTGCTCATTACGCTGTGGGATGCAATGTCTTACAAGCTCTGCACTGTCTTACCTGATGAAGTTACGTAACAGCAGCCAGTCAGCAAGTCAGAGGGGTCTGATCCAACAGCTCATTAAATCTGCAGCATCTATCACCTCACCCCAGACTGGTAGAGGGAACTCACTCCAAACCCGAAATTACAGCATTAAATTGCCTGAATTTCTGGTATTAGACAGACTGTAACTCTGAACCCAAGGCAGAAGCTTAATAAATGGACCCACATCCTGCAGAATATTTAGACTGCAAACTCTTGAGCCAAATTGGTATGTCATGGTGGATAAAGCTGTCGACTTTCCTGGAATCGTCTAACACAGCACAGAGGGCATGAATACAAATTATACATTAAATGTTATAGATCCAAAATTAATCAGAAAATTTATTCAGAGCTAATATGGAACGGAAAGTTTTTTTAGAAATGAATCACTGCTCATTTAGTCCTTGGCCTTGAGATATTCAAACCAAAGCTGATGCAAACATATTTATTTGACCTGAATGTGGGTTTAAACTATTAGTCTGGGTTGTGCATTTAAAAAAAACAAAAACAGGATTTTTCTAATCCTTAGAAACCAACTTTGGAAAATTACAGGAAACGTATAAAACCATTGCTATATTTTTTCCAATTCCATTTACCTGCCCGAACCGCCTACTTCATATCTTTCTGTAAAATCACTCAAAATTGTCTGAGTTGTGGACATAGTAACATAAACCTGAACGCCCTTCTTGGAAAAACATGGCTATTATGTGAGAAGATTGATGATAGGTGCATAAAGGTTTTCTCAGAATGGCCTCAGTGCGATGGGATAACGTATCGTTTCTAAAACAACAATGTGGTTTCAGTGTCTCACCAAATTTCTCGGTATTATGCAAGGGTATACGTAATGATGGCCCCCGCAAAGTTGCCAGTAGAAGCTGCGGCTGATGGTTTTGCCATGTGTGAACTGTGAGTTCATTCTCAGACCATCTCAAACTAGCCAGCTGCTCCTTCAGTCACTCACCCCAGCTGCATGCGTTCACACTCACTCCATTTCAATGCATGTCTCACACACACCTACACACCTCATACTGTAGATGGAGACTGCTGTAAATCATCACTGTAGATACTTGACACCAAGTTGGTCATGCAGCTCTGTAAATCTCTCTCTCTCTCTCTCTCTCTCTCTCTCTCTCTCTCTCTGATTTTCACACAAACACCCCCCAATGCAACCTTTCCCATTTTCTGACCTTTCCCTTGCCTTTTTCTTTTTTAGCCACACTAGCAGCACAGCTCTAGAGATGGAAATTTCAAGCCACCACATTGGTCCAGATTGAAATATCTGAACAACTATTGGATGGACTGCCATGACATTTTAGGTCTGTATGAATACTAATAACTTCAGTGAATCCCTGACTACTCTAGCGCCACCTTGAGGTTTTGTGTTAAAGTTCTCGACAACTATCGGATGGATTTTAAATTTGGTTTCAGATATTCATGGTCCTCTCAGAGTGTATTTGGTGATCGCTTAACCCCTCACGTAGTGCTACCAATCAGGTCAAAATACCACCTCAATGACCTGCAAAACTAATTTCCCATCAGCCTCGGCTGTACTTTGGGTTTGGTGCTGTTTGTTAAAATGCTAAACTAAGATGGGGAACATGGCAAACGTTACCTGCTAAACATCAGAAATGTTAGCATTGTCATTGTCTCGTGTTAGCAACACTGACGTTAGCATTTAGCTCACGGTGTGTTCAACCGTAGCCTTAAAGAGCCGCTAGCTTGGCTTTAGAGACCTGTTTAGTACGACGTCTTTTTCTGACCACCTCAGAATTCGACTGTGGTCAAAGGTGTGGGTGGGACATGGCGGTTAAAAAAGGGGATAATGCTTGAGTTGTTCACTAATAATAAACAAATTCATGTTAGCCTACATTACTGCTTCTCGGAAGAAAACAGTAAGATTACAACTTGTCAAATAGTTTGTTTCTTGTCTAAACTTTTCTCACATTCACATTTTCAGAAAATGTGTAGAGGAAATAAACAGGGATTTGAGCGAAGAGAGGTGTGTGTGTGTGTGTGTGGGGGGGGGGTTGAAGCTATTAGACCATCCGACAAGCTTTAACCTCGTCTCCTCTCCTCTTCATTTATTATAAACCCACACCCTCATCTAAAATGTGAAAAATGAATCCTCACTCTTGTGCAAAACATGTTCATGAAGGATTCTTCGAAGCAAAACGTGATCAGACTATTGCTTCAGGATGTGAGGACAAAACACACCTACACAATAGCGAGCAGCTTGAACAGTGCTGCATTGTGCTCCATTGAGTCTTATTCCAGGTGCTCTCATTAATCCCTCATACTTCTGGCGCATTGAGACCGAGCATGTCTGGTTTAGAAAGGTCCACCGAACAGTGGGAAACAGCTCTTATGTGTGTGAAAGCACACTGGGTCATTTGTTCAGACACAGCACAGCTCGCAACCACGTCTGTGCCATACTCAGCTAGCGTGATCGATTATACTACGAAGAAGAAAGGGAAGTGTACACCAGAGGAAGAGAGGGAAGGCAGCACGTGGAAGCAATTATTGCCCCTGTCTGCTGTGTAATCTAACACAGCAGATACAAGATGACGTGCACGTGTTTGGGTACATGACAAGAAAAAGAAGAAGAAGAAAAAACCCCTCATCATTCTTGTACACACAGGAACTTCTTCCGCTCTCCCAGTCTCACCTCCATACCTTGTCGGAGATGAGGCTGATTAGTCAAATTGGTGCTGCGCTCTCAGGAGTGACAGAGACTATGAAAAATGCAAGAACCTCTGCCTGAAAATGTTTCCGGCAGGGCATTCGTCGCGCATACTGAACGTCAAATCTGAAGAGACACAGTGATCTCCCCCTACAAACATAAATTCTGTATTTATTGAAGCAAAGATAAAATACTGGTGATCAAGCCAATGCATAAAGCCCACAGAATGTGAACCAAAAAACTTTTTCACTCTTGTGTAGGAGTGTGGTTTGGTAAGCTGTACACGATTTTGCGTATAATTTTTTGCGTGGGTGTATGTGGAATCATAACCTACTATTCCTTATAATAAGTGGTTCATGAAGGGGAAGTGGGCCACATGTGGTAAAGTGAAGTTACTTGAGATGGAGGCTGAAATTAGTGACCTTGTTTGAAATGTTGAGGCGCAGACGCCATGCCAGTTTGACTGAATTCCTTTGTTACATCCAAACTCTTTGAAACTGGACTCTCTATTTCCTGTCTAGCACTGTAGGAGCGGGAAAATAATGCATTTCCCAGGGAGACAGATGTCCGATCTCTAAAGTTCAGTCCAGGAAATGAACAGATTTCTTCCACATTCTGTCTCGGCCTCAGTCTTTTCTGCCTTCAACAGTTACAAGGGACGAGGCATGAGGATAGGATTTATATTTTCTTTCGTAACACCAAATGCTCCGACTCATGCTTATCACCCTACTCCACATGTATCTGAAAGGTCTGTGGAAAATCACACATGGCATTTAAGGCTGTTCACTGTAGTAATTGCCCCTGTTTCAGGGAGGATATTACAGGGTCGACAGATCTTCACACAGTCCCCTGCTATGAAGAATTAACTAAGGTTCACAGCAGCAGGGGATAAAACTGCGAGAGCATGGTGATTTACAACAGCCTGTCCCACCTGTGACTGTCTGTTTGCCCCAAGCTGTGGATAAATGACTGGGGCAAGTTGAATCAGGGATAATCCACAGCCGAAATTCATGGCTTATAGGATCATTCTTGTCTATTAAAACTGACATCTGGTAACGCTGAACTCACCAAAACAATTGTTGACAACTGGGAACACAGTGATGATGCAAGAATGTCATCTAACCAGGCAAGAAACAAACTATTGGACAAGTTGTAATCTTATGTTTTTCCTTCCAAGAAGCAGTAATGTAGGCTAACATTACTGGTCAAGAAATAAAGTTAGTGAAATGTATTTATTTATTATTAGTGAACATGTCAAGCAGCTTTTGAAGAAGAGACATTTTGAGTGGAGGGGGACAATCAGGAGGTGGTTGCAGGTTGTTGACTAAGACTGCATTAACTTTTTAATTAGCTCATTTATTCATTCATTTGTCTTTCACATTATTGTTTAGTGCTAGCTGAAGTAAATCGTTGAGTTTTTGTTTTAAAAGAGTTAAATTTTTTTTGTTTGTTTGTTTTTTTTTGTCGTGAAAAATGTCAGTGAATATTTTTTGTCGTAGTTTTTGTGGACGAAATCAAAATTGATCTAAAAAACTTAACTGAGATGTGAAAACAAAAGTGAACACACCTACAGTGTCAATAATAATCTCAACTGCGTAACTGCAGTGGTTCAAGCTGAACCAAGAAGATGATCTGTAAACCACAATGGATGTTTAAACTACACATTTTGATTGATTATTTATTTTGCTCTTTTTTGTTTTCTCTTCTAAATTTTGGTGAGGACAATATTATTATTGCCAAAAATTTGCCAAAAGTACAACAAGAAAACAGAAGCTGATACATCCAAAATCAATCAACCATTTCAATTAAACTTAACATAAATGAATTAATGTAAGTCAAGGACGGTGGACGGATATTTCCTAAGCTTGTGTAATTGTTTCATCTATTGACAACGTGAAGCCAAAACATGTACCAGCAGTAGTTTGCATGTGTGCTTGTGGGTGTGTTTCATGTGGACATCTGTGAATGGAAACCTTTTGTGCTCTGCCAAGGCAGGCTTGTTGTTGCATCGTCAGCTTGGTGTGTTTAGAAGTAGCTTAACAAGCTCAGCAGGACCTCTTACATCAAACACTCCGCTAATGGCTGATAAACTCATTGGGCTTGGTCAAGCTGGACAACAAATGGGCACGTTTATGTCCAAAGCAGCAGAGCGAAAACCTCAGCGTGCTTCTCCGGCTTCTCCCCCGTTCAGAATCCAGGCCAGCTATTTTCATGAGATGTTAAGAGGAAACGGGTTTCTGGTTTATGGGAAAGCAATAAAACGTCAAATCCTTCACTGGTGAAGGAAGCAGCTTGTTAAAAAAAAGGAGTAAAGGAAGACTTATGTGAGGTAAGGAATGACAAAGACAGATGGAAACAGACAGGCTGCTGTGATGTCATAAGGTTTCTGCAAGAGCTCAGTTAGACAACAGGGAGAGTCATCACTGGTGGAGACAGGGTATAAAAAACACCAGTGAAATATACACCAAAGTCTTTATCAGGACAAATCAACAGGGTGATTTACCTCATAAGGAAAAGGGCATAAATTTTAAACAGATGCTGTGGTTCATTTGCAGGTTGTTAACACAGTAGGTTGTAAAAATCTTTCCATTTTGTTTTCTTTGATTACCTACAAACAATCTCCAGACAACCATAGCCCAAAACTGACAATATATATAGTCCACATCCAATATAAATTCCTGGCCCAAGCTTACTTCAGCAAATCTTTGTGCTTCGCTGGCTGAAAACGCTTCACTTTCTGTGTATTTATTAAACGAGATGAACATGTGTACGACAAACTGCCAGGATGAGAGTGGAAGAGAAGAATAAAAGACCCAAGAGGCACATTAAGGTTTTGAGGAGTGAAGTTTAATGGGATCATGATTGTCTTTGTCGGAGGTCAAATATTTAATTGGTTTACGGGACAAAAAGCACAACCAGAGCCACTCCTACATTCACTCAGCCAACTAAAACTCTCTACATTAGATAAACCATCAGGGCAGAAAACCTCCAAGAACCACTCTCAGCAGCTCAGTCTTACAGAGGGTCATTACTTTTGACAAATGACAGACATTTTGCTCTTTCAAAGGTTGGGAGAAAGGCTATCACATATTATCTTTCTCATTTTGTCTGCACACACTGTTCCCAGCTAACCGTTTTCATCTCCTCCTATCAAAGGGATTTATTGTTCTAGCTGGGTAAAACTCTCCTTCTCTCTTTTCTCTTGTATCTGGGCAATCTCTCCTCTCTGATTATGCTTTAGCTGGTTGAGATCAGTGTTACTCTCCGGGAAAGTAAAAGTGACCTCAGTCTGACTCATTGGTGGGCATCCATCCGCTCCCCGGGCCCTACGACATGCACAGACTGACAGAGAGGCCGACACAAAGACAGACTGCTGCTGGGTAGACAGACGTACAGATGAACAGAGACAGAGGTACAGACAGGCAGGGTCCTATGGTTGCCCCATGACGAAGAAGGAAGGAGGCAAATTAGTGCGGTACAGAGGGCAGACTGTGACCTTACTGGCCAGACTGTTAGCGAAGGGGGGTCAATGGCCTACAGCTGACGTCACAGCGTGCTAGTTGTGGAAGCAGCCAATCGCTTTCCTATGTAGATCCTAAAAAGAGAAAAGAGAAAGTGGTAATTATTAGCTAAACCTCTCCCTCAAACAATGATTGTACAATAGTAACCCTAACTAGGCACAGCAGGACTGTCAAGAGTTTGGAGGATGGTGTCTTTTGTTTAGTCTTGGCAAAACCAAAAACAAAAAGAGCAAAAGTGAAAAGAAAATTGATTAAACAGAATGGTTATCTGCTCTAACCTAAGCTGCAATTCTTAGCATCTAGCTAACTAACTTACTACCTAGTAACTGATGTAAATGTATTATAAGAACTGAATCTGGCGCAGTCACTCTGCCTTTGCTGGTTTTGTCTCCCAGTGACCACTTGCGGTATTGCAACAAAAAAATCCCCTGCGACCAAAAAGGCATTTCCCCCATAGACCACCATTATATAGATGTCTGTAAAACTGTTAATGAGACACTTAGAAAAGCAAACAAGTTGGGTTATTAGTCTTTTTATTCTAAATATATAATCCAAGGCGAGTTTATATTTGTAAAACATTCTCGGAGCATAGAAAAGTTACTTTTATCATTCCAATGTAAAGCCTATGGGCTGAGCAGGAATGTGCAGCCGGCAGGGGAAACACTAATGTGCGTGTTCAGTGGGTCGTACAATATTGAAGCAAACCCAGAAGCTACAAACCTTTTTGGATTATGTGCCAGGCAAACAGTTTTCTTTCAAGTGGCTTGGCGCCATCATTGAGTCCACTGTGCAGTTCCTATAATACATCCATGGTAACTATCGCTATCGGAAAGTGACGTGATGGACCAGGGCTAGCTGGTTAGCATGCTAACTCCAATAGAAGAAAAGATGTGATAGAGACAAGAATTAACATTGGCGTTGCTTTCGGAGCTAAGGAATGATGTTTGATGCTGAACGATTCTACTAGGCTGGTAAGTAAACAGCTAATGCTAATGCTAGATATTTAGCAATGGCAAAGTTTACAAATAGGTCCTTTAAAGGTACAAGCACACTTTTTGAAAACATTAATTTAAGCTACTCATTTGTTATTATTGGACTACCTATTTCTATGGTATACTGCAGTACAAGAACAATACTCTGTTTCTTTATTTACATGTCTTCAACATGGGAGAAGTTGCTGGGAACAATTTTAGCCTCCATTTTTTTGGACGATAACATGTATGTAGCCATCAAGTGCATATTTACCACCCCTTTTACAAGATTCACGTTTTATATTGAGCAGTGCTATAATGTTTTTGCTACAGGTTTTAATTAACATGACATGGCAAAAAGTGAGTCTGTGTATGTGCGTGTGTCTCACCCGACTCCAAGTGTGAGCAGGTGTGAAGCCAGCAGCGAGGGAACAAGGATGAGCAGAACATCGGAGGAGAAGATTCCTCTCTTCATCACCTCTGTCTTCCTAACACTGAGGGAGCCCGGCTGCTTCGGGTGCTGAAACACAAACTCTCTGCAGAGGAGAGAAAGGAGAGAGGACGAGGAGGAGCCAGAGATAAGAGATGCAGGGAGAGGTAAGATAGGAAGGGAAAAGAATAAACAGAAATAATGAGAACACAAGAGAGAAGACTGGGAATGCAAGACAGGTGGTGAAGTACTGAGAGTCTGAGACCATTAAGAACTGCTACCTGTCAAACAGACGTATTGTTCATGTGGCAAAAAATATATAAAAATGAGGGTGATTCATGTGTTTCTCCACAGAACCAGCCCCCCCACCCCCCCAGTTTTCAGTCTATATGTTAAGCTAAGCTAATTGCCTCTGGCTCCACAGTATGAGTGTCATACTGATCCTCTCCTCTAACTCTTGGCAAAAAAGTTCTGTTCTTTTAAAACACCTACACATCTTCACAAGTACTGACAAGTACTTTACCAACTTAGGGATGTAGTATGACATCACAGCAAACATAAATACATAAAAAATGTAATGCAATTAATGACTTTAAAAGAGATTATCTTACTTTGGTGGCATATTTTCTGGTCTACTGGACCAATCCCACACCCAGTCCGTGTCCACTCGCCGCTCACCTTCCTCCTGCAACATACACGACGGATCAGATGATGTCCAACAGTAGAAAAAGAAGAGTAGACACAGGGAAAATAATAAAATATAAAAATGAGACTGTGACATTAACCTGAGCACACATACATCATTGCTGATGCTGATATTCACTTCCATCTTGAGTTTAAACATATGTCTTGTAAAGATTTGGGGGAAATCTCAAACTACATACCATTAGTAGAAGCAACTCCACAAAGACAGTTTTATATAAAAAAACCCCCAAACTTTCTTGGCATCTCCCCTGGGTGTAAGGCACCCTTGAATGCATTGCCAATGAGTTTTTAAAATTCTAATGAATAAATAACTTACTAAATAAATTCAAATAAATGTTCCATGAAATCGATGACTGATCTCAAGCAAGTCTCATGTCTCTGTGAGTTGATTTTTAAACTGTGCTGAAACGAAATCATTATAAAAACATCTAGTATTAATGTAAAATGCAATGCAGTGTAAGTAAATGTGATTTGTAGATTACAATAAGGAAGATGAAGTTAGAATGAACTGAATATTTATGAGATATGTCAGACTATGTCAGTGTTGAATACCTGTATGGTGACACAGTCACTGTCCTGATCACTAGTTGGTCTTGGGGAACCAGTGGGCTGTGGAGTCACCACCTGCGGAGGACTGTGGACAACAAACAGACTTTTACATATGGATTTAGTATAAAGAAATGGACAGACTGCAATTTATTACAGTATTTCTATTAAAACAAAATAAAACAGAGAAAGCAAACACATGTTGAGAAAAGCAAAGTTCCACTGAGCACAGAATGAAACTCATTACTTAAAAAATGAATTAAACACCTCACTGTGCCGTTCAACCCCCCAACAAAACAAAAGGAGCCACAAAGACTATCTGCATCATTACCTGTCTCTACTCCTCTCACACTCAAGCTGCGCCTCCAGAAGGATCCTCTCCAGCTCCCCCTGCAGGGCGGAGGAGATGCTGTCCTGTGGCCCTGTCAGACTCTCCCTGCGGCTCACGGCTGCAATCAGCTCCTCCAGCTCGACCCAGGAGCCTGATGAGGAAACAACACGAGCAGCAGAGTTTGTAATGATGCACAGGCAGTCAGCAAGGAAGCAGAAAGCAGTGGGGGCCTCATGCACATATATTAGACTGTAATGAGCCAGGAACAAGTCGTGTTGAGGAAAGTAAACAAATCTTTAGTTTTAAAACTGAGTGTTTACACTGAGTCACTTTTATTGAGTGTGTAAGACTTTTTGTTGTAATTTTCTACTACTGCACACTATTCTGAGAGTAGATCTGTCACTGGGAATCAAATAATGACAAGATGTTAGTGATTATCCTTAATTAAAAATCTGAAGAATTGTGTTGTCCAGATATGATGAAACTATTAGTATTTTACAAAATGCAGGCAGACTGTAATTAAATTTAATGAACAGTGGAAGACTGAGAATAATTTTTAAATATATTAAAATAATGAATTAACCTTCCTGACATTTTCTCAGAATGTTTCAATTTTAGTTTATATTTTCCAAATGATTGTTTGTTTGTTTTTGTCATACCAACTCATTGGATTTTTTTGTTTTTAGAGATTGACTATTACAGCTTTTGTTTCTGACAGATAACACATCCTAATCCCATTCTGAGGCTTAAAATGATGCATGTACTTTATTTCACTCATGCAGCACTTAATGTTTTTGTCAGAGCACTTGTTTTCAGCCATATCACAGAGCCCTGAAAGAGATGTGTGACAACTGAAGCCCATTTGCTTCCTTTAAAATGCTATAGCTTAGGTGTGGACAGGTGTGTGTTGTGCTCAGACATATGGTGAGTTATAGGCTAAGCAGCACCACGGATGTCCTGTGACATGACCTGAGAGATGTTGAGTTCAGGATGGACAGTGCTGTGTTACACTTATGTTTGAAAACACACGTATGAAGAATATAATATAACACATCTATCATTGACAATGAAAACGCACACAACATATGAATGAATGGACATATGAATGGAGGTTCATTGGGTATGTGAGCAGGAAGAGATTCACACATGCACACACATATATATACAGATACAAACACACACACACACACACACATACACACATATGCATGCTGGTGTGTTTGGCGTGCCCACACCCACAGCCAAACAGTAGGGCAGGGCTAACTCAGGCTGACAGCATGCTTGCTTACGTAAGATCTTATTTCTGTTAGAGATTAGCCATTCACCCTCTCCCTTCCTCCCCTTGTTTCTCTCTTGTCATGCTCTCTGTATCCCTCTCTGACTTTGGCAGCATTTACAAAACATCAACACCTCATCTGCCCACCAAAGTATCCTTCTTTCTCATCTGGTCCCTCTTAATCTTTGCTTTACCCGGGTTTATGACACTGTGTAATCACACCAACAGCAGCACAGGAGGGAGAAACATTAAGTGAGGGAGGGGGCGGGCGGAGGGGACAGAGCGGGGAAACTGTGCCATTGCCCTAGTTGTTTGTCTACAGAGGGGAGTTATGACATAACAGCTGCCTTGCTGCCTGACTTATCTATCTGTCGCCATTCTGCAGCACTAAATCAGTTTCTATGGTGCAATCCTGTACACATTCATCTGTGCCACTGCCAGATCAGCTTTATGTAATGTGGACAAGAGCTGGATGTTAAAAGACTCAATGGACTGCAGCACAACAGATTAATGTTTGTTGTGAATGCCTGTTTTCAGGTTAGGGACTGCACACAAATGATCAGGGTGTGGAGGTTATTTTTACTTTTTGCTTAATAGAGGGATGTCTGCACCACTGGAGGGTCTTTGGCTTTTATGACACCTCATATTTACTTTTTGCTTCCATGTTTTTCTTGCAAAATTTATTGAAAAAGCCTAAATAATGACATCAAAATAGAAACACCTTTTGTGTGCTCTGTGGACCATAAAGGTGATTTTTTTTTCCTGCTGCTAGCTAGTTAATGATTAGATTCTGCATCATAAAAGAGAGACAGTAAAGTTAAATATATCATATCTAGTTATGATATAATGCATGTTAAGCACAAACCAACATAATAACACACAAAATATTACTGTGCCTTGTTCACTTATTCAGTGACCAGTTTTTATGCATATTTTCATTTTGGGCTTTTAAAAGCCAGAGTAGAAGTGCTGGAAAGATTATTTATCAACAAAAACAAAATGCGACAAAGTGCACTAGAAAAAAATGTGATCATAAGAAATTATTTGCATTTTCTTTTGCCAGTTCTTCTGGAAATTTTGATTCAGATTTGCGCAACATTTGGATGGAAACTTGACTGGTGGTAATAACTTCATTTAGAGGCCCTTAGTTTAAAAAGAGAGAGCAGCTGGAAGGTTTAGTAAACAGGATACACATTTGTTATGTGTTTGGTAATTGCTAAGTAATTTTCAATGTAGGTAGAAATGGCCAATTAACACAATAAACTTGAAATCAGAGTTGAGCTATTAGGGTGAAGGGTGTTACAATATCAACTACCAATATCAGGTTTGGCCCATAAATCCAGTATTGGTCATGCTATAGTTGACAACCTTGTGTTGTTAAGCCAAAATTAAAGTCCAAACACTTCCCCACCTGAATAATTTTCCTAGAGTCCCTTAGTGTCCTGCTCACCATTACACTGTTCCACATGTTTCACCCAGCATCCTATGTGCCAAGCAATGTGCACACAGCACAGTGGAGCTATAAGCGTCAGGAAATCTCCACAGCTTAATTGGCTTACAGAGATACAAACAGGTGAGTCAGGGAATCCGTTTACACAATGACAGTGTCAGTGGCAACAACAATGACAACTAGCAAACTGCCTTCTTCTCTGTGTGGCTTCCTCTCACACCTGCTCTCAGCCTGACACGCTGTTGTAATCATGTCTCCGCTGATGGGCAGTTGAATATCTGCACATCAGTCCTGGAAACACTGAGCGACTGAATGAATGAATGAATGAATGAATGAATGAATGGGGTCATTGCTTTACATTGTCTGCCCACATTGTTGACATTTGCATTGTGAATGTAAATCGATCTGTGCACACACAAAGCAGCTTTAATCATCATCTCTAGTGGCTGTTTGATAGCTACATGTGAGCAAGTAATCTTATGCGTCGTGGCTTTAAAAGCAATTAAATAAATAAACAACAAAACAACGGCCTGGTCCATCTACCACCATCACTCACCGTAGAGTCCGTCCTCAGGCGTCTGCGAGCCGGACACAGACATGTCTGATCACCGGGGGGCTGGAGGGAGAGAGAGAGAGAGAGAGAGAGAGAGATAGAAAGAGAGCACGGAGAGATGCTGACACTGACCGAGGAGGACAAGCAGGTGCAAATGCGTTTCTGTCCCGTACGCTTTTCTCTCAATCACTGTTGTGTTTGTTGTAGTCTAAAAGGGACACCGGGCAGGGACGCTGCGTTAATCCGCCTGCCCTCCCCTCTCCTTCCATTCCCTCCCTCCTCCCACCTCCTCCCTCTCCCACGTGTCAGGAGGGAAGAGGTAAACAAAACAAGCTGAGAGCTCAGCAGGTAAGAAGCCACGCCGAAGGAACAAGGTGCATGAAGCAGCAGTAGGTGTGTGCATCCTGAGAAACTTCCTCTAAACCTCCATTTTTTGATGTAGCGTTAACATGACCAAGCATTCATTTCTGATCGGCTAAAAGTTATTCATAGGAGGTTATGTAAGAAACTAATACTAATATCCTAATACAGTCTAATAATATAAATTTTACATGAAACTACACACACTTAAAATGTTCTCCCAGCTCACTGTTGATGTTACATCATCTATTGGAAGCTGGAGAGTTGAAGGTTATGTAAAGATTGGGTGCCACTTTCTAATATGGCACATTTTCTAATGTGTATAAGTTGAGACTAGTGGCTTTATTGATGGTAAATGTATTGCTGTATTATAGATAGATAAGTTATAAATCATTATTTAGACCAGCCAGAAGGAAACTGAACTCCCTTCTGGCTGGTGTTTTTCCTTTCTATCTAATGCACTTATTTTTTCGCTGCCAGCAAACATGGTGTCTTGCCAGGAGCGTGTGGTGGTGATTGTTGCTTGACAAGAGCTTCGGTCATCAGTGTGTTTACAAGACAAGAGGTTATAATACACCCTCTGAGCAGTGTTAGGTCGTCAAGGCAGATTAGAGGCTGCAGTGAGTCGCTGTCGGAAAGCGATGAGACAGGCCGGGGCTAGCTGGTTGGCGTGCTAACTTCAGCAGAGGAAAAGACGTGATAGAGACAAGAGTTAACACGTTCCTTTTCACTTCTGGAGACAGCTCTCGGTGAGTAATTGAAAGTTTGATGCTGAACTTGCAACGTTTCCTCTGGACTGTTAAGTAAAAAGCTGTTAATGCTAATGTTGGCTATGTACCAATAGCAAAACTAACAAATGGGCTCCTTTAATAAATGTTTGTGAGTGTCATACTTTCTGATGAGCCATGAAGAGTGTTAACGTTAATAAGTTGTTAATTCATTAGGTTTTTCCATAGAGGTTCATCAGACTGTCTATCTAAAAAAGTTAAATCAAGTGTCCTGCTGGAAGAAGATTAAACACCAGACAAAACCCTTTGAACAACCAATTCCCAGAGGGTATGACCTCACTTTCCTCAATAACAACTACAGTCATCAACATATGCGACAGATTAGGCTGCTTAGATACAGAAATTTTGTCTTGTCTAGTTTCTGATCATATTTCACAAACAACCACTAATTTTGCAGCAGAAAACTTTTATGATATTCTCAAATGAAATGGCTCCACACTCCCAAAATAAATAAATAAACACGTTACTTAGTTCTCATTTATGCTCACATTGTACATTGTGAGTCTTAATGAATATCAGACAAAAGCTTGTTTAACTTGCACCCGTTAATTGTAAGTGTGTGCTGGGAAAGTAGAGAACCACTCACCTCCCTGTGACACAGAATAAATAGCTGCTACACATCCGTTTTTTTAAGGTCACATTGAGATTTTTTTAATCTTTAATAAAGGGTCAATTAATAAATATAGTAATTTACCTAAAATAACATAAGGAAAGACCAAAGGTTTAGTGCCCTGACAGCCTTCAAAGGCTTCAGTGTTAATAACAACATGAAAAAAAACATGATAATTTTGTTAATCTTCTTTCATCCTACACACATCCTCAGTATGCTGATTAAATTTCACAGCAATTAGATTTAGATTTTTCTTCTGTTTCACTAGAAATACTGAACTGGTTGGACTACAGGAAAGATGGGACTAATGGAGATCCACAGCTAATGTCTATGGAAACCTGTTTGTTTGTTTGTTTGTTTGTTTGTTTGTTTGTTTGTTTGTTTGTTATTTGATCTTGTCATGGTCCAAATTGTTCAGGGGTAAGTTTAACCTTATAGTGTTATTACAGTAAAGATCAGGTTGTCAGACAAAAATATATATATATAAAAATAAGAAATCAACTCAGGCAATGAATGACCACACACATCTAGACCAGTGCAGGAAGAATAGACCAGCCAACCAGCCAAACAATGTCACCATCCTCAGGCCCAAACAACACGTATAGGTCTCTTCTGTTGTTGTGTGCAGCAGCATATAACACCATATAACACCATAATATACATGTGCTGCTACAAGTGAAGGTGCAATGTTTCCTCTGTCATGAAAACGATGGATTTACAGAAAGCTTATGTGCCTGTGCTGTAGGAGCTTGGGAGTTATATATGTATATCATGCCATGTCTTAAGAAATATCATGTAATCTAAAAGGATATATTGTGATGTCTGCATGTTAGGATTTGTGACTTCCTCATGGCAAAATTAAATATTGTTTTGCTTGGTGGAATAAGATTAAGAATGACTCTCTTGGTTCTGGGAACAAGCCTTCCAAATTCCCCCTGAGCTCCATATTTATATGGATATAATTTTACTGTAGAGCAGTACACATCATTTATTTATCAGATTCATGGATGGATTATGAGACAATGGCACAGATATGTAAAAGGCCCCTCCTTTCTTCCCACACAGGCAGCTATTGCAGCGGTTTTACATCAGTTGCAGCAACATTTCACAGGTTAACGATAGCTCTAAAGTGCTGCTGCTGTTTGAAAACTACACTTGAACTTCAGCATTTTGTTACAGTAATGATGAAAAGGGACAGGCTGTCCAAAGACTCCTGCCATAGCAAATCCACACTGACTCATTTCCACAATTTAGGAGATCAGGTCAGAATCAATCACTTTATTTAATTTCATGCTCTATCTATTCTTTCTTTGCATTAAAGTCAGTGAATATGCAATGGCAACATTCTATCCATTTGTTTGTGTTTACTGTATTTACATTTAATGCTATTTTGAATGTTATATAAGAACATCAATACCACTATCATGCCCGTCCATTTAATATGAAGCTAGCAAGAATAGCTTAGCATAAAGTCTGGAAGCAGGGGGAAACAGCTATCTCCTCATGTAGCTTCATATTTAGTGTACAGATATGGAAGGAGTATCAATCTTCTTCCCAAAAGTCACCCTGGCATCAAGGTTTTTGCACTTTATATTTTGAATATTTAACTCTTACCTGCTTAGAGAAATTAAAATTAAATTAATCATACAAAATAAAGATCTCTGGCAGGGATGGAGGTTTTCTAGTCAGCTGCTCTTTGGACATGCAGCTGCTCTGGAGCCAAATTATTTAACATTCATTTGTCATATTAGTAAAATTCATATTTACTATGATAAAATTGCAGCTTTATATTATAATTAGGCAAGGCTAGGGTTATTGCCAAACTCTAGAAGATATCAGGAAAAAAGCTGTCCCTTTTTAATCTTTGGCAAGCTGTATATAGGCTGTAGAATACCCTTTGATGTGTGCCTTAAAAACATCAAATGAAATGGACCAAAGCAGATCAGGATGTTCATGGTCGCTGCATCATCACTTTATCAGCATCATATACCTGGAGAACATGTGAGAACTCTGTGCTATATTTAAACAATTTTTAAAGGAATTACATCAAGAGTGTGTTTCAGATTTTTCTGTTGTATCGAATGAGCCCTGTGGCCAATGATTCATCTATTCCTGTGACATTCCTTTAAGACGCTTGGCATCAGTGACATCAGTGTACAGACTCAGTGCTGCATTTCATTCATGTAGCCAAGAGCGAACAGAGACACAACACAGGAGGGTGCACGCGCTACACTCTCATGCAAATACACGGCTCATCATGAAGCATGTACCCCTTATTTACTCTTATACTTATTAATAATTTGCAATTCGTTGCAAAACCATTCAGGGTTCAAATGAAGTAAACAACATTTGAAACGAACTGATTTTTTTTTTTCTTCCTGGAAGTGTGTTGTAATGCAACACTTTAAGAACAACATCACCACCTGGTGGAAAGAGCTACCAACAAGCTTCATGTCCTGAGGCAGTTTTATTTACCACCATCAAAATTCAAGCTGTCATATACTATACAGCCCCATACTGATTAAAATACAACTGTTTTATCCTATAAACTTATTTTGTTAATCACTTTCTAACAATTATTTGAGGCAGACAAGAAGATGAAGAAATAAGAATAATGCAAAGTATTGTTAGTGCCTTCTGGTGTGTAGCAGCAGCCAGAAACCGCTCTCCTTTCACAGTCTATCTTCTCTCCCATTTATTATGTTACCAAGCAGCGTTTTTCTTCTGACCTCCACCCTTGTCTCTAGACAAGAGGACAGACACAGAAAGTCACTGTTCGGCCCAGAAACAAAGCAGGGAAAGTTCCCTCATCCATCAAAGGAACTTAAGATCTCTGACAATGTCCTGGGCCCGGCTTAGATCAAAGAGGGAGATGCCAGCTGTACTCAGGTCCGGCAAATGACTGCCCACCTCATTCATCCATCATGCTTGAAAGTGAGATAGCAAAATAATAAAACCTTTTCAGGTAATGGCCACGGTTAGGTCTCACCATTAGACACGTCTCCTATCCTACAACCTTGTATTAGGCTATGATTGATGACTTGATCTGAGTGTACATTAAAGGATCTGCTTGAAATTCACTTTTTGTTGCCACTCAGACATGGAGGCTGATTAATGGGTGCCAGTGAAACTTGTAGTGTTCTTCTGGTGGCTATGTGGACACTGTGAAAACAAGATCTGATTGGCTATGTGCAGGGAGCCTTTGGATTAGTTTGATAAATAATAATTACACTTCCTGGGCTTACCCCGAGAGGATGGCAACAGACTCATGGGGACAACACAAAGCCCGAGACAGAGAGGAGAGAAAAAGAGATACATAACAACAGCTGCAATGCATGCTATATATACACACTTTTACTATGACATGTTGTTGATTCATATAAGAGTACAGTCATGCTAGCAGCTTTGTAGGCACAGTGGCTAAGCTAGCATGCTGATGTTTAGCAGGTTTATAACAGTGAGGTTTAGTTTATCATGCAAAGTGTTAGACTCACTAAAGTTTGACCTTCAGGTGGCACTAGATGAAAAATTACAGGATCAACAATGTCATTGCAAACTTCCTGATGCCTGTAAGGACCAAATTTCTATTGGTTGACAAACCACCCAGTAATTTCACATTTCACTCAAGATCACCAATGTCAACCTCCTGGTGGCACTAGAGCTACAGTCAGGGGATCACTGTCAGTAGGTATTGTCCTCTGGAGACCACGAATGGACCTGTAAGAAATGTCATGACAATCCATCTTATAGTTGTTGAGATATTTCAACATGGACTAAAGTGGAGGACTGACATTAGCATCCCTCGAGCCAGTCGTTACCATGGCTAAAAAATGTCCATGTTTTCTACAGCCCAATGATCCACATACACAGACAGCGATAAAATGATATTACAGTTTTAATGACAATACTCTCAGCATATGCAGTATATTCAATATAAAATATCAGTAAATACAGTGCATTTATCTCCAGCTCTAAAGCTGTTAGGCTAAAAAGGGTCATTACGGTTAGTATTTTTAAATTCTGGCTAGGAAATGCAACAACATCAACAGTACAACTCTATTGTGGCCTATTAGTATTATCATTTCTGTCATTTCACAAAGCAGGCTGCAGGCAGCTGCTGTGTCTGTGCTTGCAAGCCTCTAAAACTGTAAAATAAAAAATCACACAACTCCCTTCTAATTACCATTGTGATGGTTTAGATGGTGGTCAGCTTCAAACATCTTCAAAATATTATGGACAATAAACAAAATACCACCTATAAACACTGTCAGCAGAAGCGCTTTGTCATCTGTAGACTCAAGGTCCTCTCTGTAGCTGATAGACCACTCCGCCTGTTCAGAAGCCTCATAGAGTCTGTCCTCCTTTCATTATCCTCCACTGCTCCATCTGCTGCCTCACCATGCTGACAGTCTCCAACAGACACACAAATATGCACTGATTCAAATATCACTGGGTCTTTCAGCTCTCGCAGACGTCAACGTCGCTGCAGTCGTGTTACAGCAAAGCTCCCAGTGCAGCACATGACCCTGAACACATCTCCAATCAATGCGTCACTCTGCTTCAACCCGGCTGCAGGTGCAGATCCCGGGGCATGCTCCCGACTTATCTTGGTAACAGATATGATTTAGTCATAAGTTTCAAAGTTGTTACCCTAGAGGTGTAAACAAATTATTACGCCATTGACATTACGTGAATTTTACACCAAAAACAAAAGGTTCTTCAGTATTTTTTTCAGGTTCTTTATAGGGGGATATTTGTAATTTTTATCTGCCGCCGAACGTGGTTTGTTGTCAGGAGCTGGCGGAGGTGATGATCACTTGTCAAGAGCTCCGGTCATCGTTGTTTTGTTTTTGTTTTTGTTCTTTACAGTATCAGAGCTTATAATAAGCCGTTTGAGCAGCGTTACATCTCCAGGGCAGATTGGAGGCTACAGCGACTCGACTGGCTGGGGCTAACCGGTTAGCATGCTAACTTCGGTAGAAGAAGAGAGTTAACATTGGCCAACATTGGCGTTGCTTCCCACCACTGGAGACAAGCTTGGCGAGTTTGATGCTGAGCTCACAACGTTTCTTCTAGACTGGTAAGTAAACAGCTGTTAACGTTATTGCTGGTTATGAGGCAATAGCAAAACGAAATAGCTCCTTTGGCTAGCTAAAGCTACAAATAGCTCCTTTATTTATGTGTATGTAGGATTGTTGGAGAAGTGTGACCAAATAAATGCAGGACTTTTCCTAGTAATGGAGTATATTTGTAGTGTGATGTTGCTACTACAACTTATTTTTGGCTTGTGTGCAGCAGAAACAAGTTGTGGACCAGACACTGACATATCATGACTTTTTAAGTTGATCTGGTGAACTTGTTAGCAAACAGTTACACATCCAGCAGCTATGGAGTAACATTATCCTTCATTTGGAGTCCTACGTCTGTCCACCTGATGAATGTTTAAGTCTAGTATTCACTCTTCTTTGAGCTTTGTTTTTGGTCTCCACCTGCTCCTGAGGGAAATTTCTGGTGCTTTAGCTGCGAAGAGCTCCACATTGTTCACCAGCTAGTTGGTAATTTTGTTTGTGTGCTGAGCGGTGCAGGCAAACGTTAATGTATTTAATAGTCATTTTTCATATCTTTGCCATATATCATGATAAACCGTATATTTGGGAGGGTTGGAAATTTGAAGACGTTGCTTTCGGCTCAGTAAAATGTCTCAACAGTTTTCAGATTTTTCTTAGACTAAATGAGTTATCAAAAACATAATTGGTAGATTAATTAATAATGAAAATAATCATTAGAATGCTGTCCCTCGTGTATGTTAATAGGGAGAACAAAAAATTTGAAACACTTCTCAATATAATGTAGTCCAGTAAAATACCACCATTAACTATGACATTAACAACAATATTACAATACATGCAATAAATGTATAAATCTCTATTAAGGTAGAATTATTATAAAGGTACAATTTATGGCATAGCTATTGTATTGAATTGCAATAGATTGTACAAGTGTACCTAATAAAGTGGCCACTGAGAGTATATGCAAAATTGTCCATGCACTGTACAGAATATTCTCAACAAGGCTTGACTCCATGGTCATATGTATATTCCCTGTGCTCCATGGGTACATTATATCCTATTATATACTATTATGTATCAATATTGCAGCCGGTGGCCTGTCCATTCAGCTCCTATTACTGTAAATTCTGTGGAAATAATTGTGCTCTTTCCATGAAATTGTGTTTGAAATCCATTCGAATGATGATTCCCAGAAACTGGGTCTGAAAGTGTAAAAGTACAACATCTGAGAGATGTAAAAACCAGATTCACTGAGATTTTAATGTAATTCTGATAGAGAGAGAGGCGATAGGACAAGATAAGTGATCAGAGCTGATAAAATGGGATGAGATGTCTCAGCCCTTAAGGCATTTCAGTGTAGACTTTATCTCTCTATCTCCGCTGTATAGAGTGATTTCTACTATCCAGCCTCAGGTGACAACAGCCAGTGCAGTGATGATGGGGTCGATGTGAAACAATAAGAAACAGGAAAAAAAAAAAAGGAATCAATTTATTCTAGTCATAATGCCTGGACAAAAACAACATATTCCCCATGCTCAGAACTTCAGACAGGAGACAACCCAAGCAAAAATGCATGTTTAGTTTTATACAATTGGGTGTTTCACCTTTTAATTTGCATGCACAACACTTACGCATGTTAATTTAGAGAGGCCTGAAAACACTGGAGTGGTTTAACCTTCGCTGACTGTGGATCTGCCTCTTCTTCAGAGGGCCATTGTCCATGTGTCTCTATTATCCTGCTGGTCACGGTTCCCCGGCTCTGCCCCCCGTTCATATGGGAGATATCTGTAGAATAATTCTACCTGTCTGTTCCTATCTCCTTCTCCCTCCTTCTCTCCCCCCTTCTTTCTGCCTCTCTCTATGCATGACCTTTCTGCATTCCTCTCCAGCTGACCTTGGTGTCCTGTCAGCTCTTTCCTATTCCCCACCTCACACTACTAGCGGCTCTCGACCACCAACCCCCTTAAACCACCTCGTGCCCCCTCATTTCCACCCCCTACTGACTGCTTCTATCCTCCTTGTCCCTTGGTTCCGCCCCCTGGATCACTTTTCTCCCCTCTCTCCTCCCCTCTCCTCCTCTCGCTTCTCTCCCTCTTTGCTCTCTGCAGCTGTACATACTCTGCTTTTTAATTAGACAGACTCACTAGCTCCTCCTCTCTCTGCCTCCTACTCTCCATCCCACACTCCTCCCCCCTTTTCCCTCCCTCCCTTTGCTTACAAGGATAGAGGGGCTTGCATGGCGACACAGAGGGGAGGTCATGATGGAGAGACGCAGAGAGAAAGGGGGAGAGAGGAAAAAGGAACAAGACAGAGAGAACTGAGAGGAGCATCTGAGAGGATAACTGCCTGTTTGCTCACTCTTGTGTTCTTGCTCCCCCTCCTGTCCATTCACTTCCACTCACAGCACAAACGCTCAGACAGCTAGGTAGGCACAGCAGAGCTCAGAGCTCTGAGGGATGGATAAAAAGGTTCCCACGTGAAAGGCATGAATCCACGGAAGAAGAGGAGGGTGAGCTAGAAGAAGACACAGCCAGAGAGGAGAGGAGGAAGAGGTGAGGAGGAGAGGAAAGGGAGACAGGAGAGGAGCAGATGGACTCTACACAGAGGAAAGGAAACGGTGCGAAGCTCACCGAGCAGCAGTGACAGAGAGGTGGGAATAAAAGCAAACATGAACGTCAGAGGGATGGAAGAATGGGAAGAAGAGACGTGAAGGAACAGCGGAGAAGAGGAGCGAGCATTTGTGGGGGAAAGAGACAACACAGAGGGAAACAGGAAGAGAGGGATGTGGTATGTGTGACTCCGTTCTCCGTCCTGATGGAAGATAGTACAGCAATCTCCCCATCAGCCTGCTCTTAGCATCACCATAGAGATAACGAAGTGAGAAAAATCAGAGCTGAGGACAGATTTAAAAACATCATACAAGTATCTGTTTTTATTTCGAACAGTGACACATTAGTATCTTTTACTTAATGTTTTGTTTTGGCTCTTTTTACATTCTGCTGTACAATGGAAAGAAAGGCAGTGTATGTCCTTGCAGGCGTGCACACACGTGCAGCATACATTTTGTTTATGTGTTTGGCAGGTGTGTGTGTGTGCGTGCGTGCGCACATATTTATTCTGACAATGGGGGTGTGTTCCTTTCCTCATAGTGTGGCTGTCTTTGTGAAATGAGATTGTACGTGTGTGTGCGCGTGTGTGTTTGGGTACTGGGATTTGCTTCACTGCAGGTGTGGGAGTTATTTTCTGAGATTGTGCAGCTTTATGAGAAGCTTTAAAGAGTGAGGAGCTTAGATTGGTCTGTCAGTGATGTAGCTTTGCAGATTCCAGCAGCGTGCTTTCATTGCATATTTGTCATGAGCAGGACTGTTTGTGTGTGTATGTGTCTTGTGTGTGTGTGTGTGTGTGTGTGTGGTGGGGGGGGCATATACGCAGAAAGTTTGAGGAGGAGGAGGAGGAGGAACTAAGTGAGGGAATTCCATTTGTATGGATCTGTGTGTGTGTGTGTGTGTGTGTGTGTGTGTGTGTGTGTGTGTGTGTGTGTGTGTGTGTTTGTGTGTGTGTAAGCAAAGTCCAATGCATCAATGCATGCTGTTCTGGCTACATGAGCATTTAATTTTGCAGATTCATGTAAGTGATGTGTGAAATTGTTAATGCGTTTCAGTAACATTGCTGTGCTTTAACATCATGATGATACATTCAGGAGCAATAGTGTATTGTAGTTTGCACATTCTTCTCAATTAACTTGTCGCTTAGTAATTGTGTCATTGACATGCATGATACAAATCTAATTGCACATGTGCTCTCTCATTCATGCATGCATGCACTTGCAACGCCACGCATACACTCACCACGCACAGGTGCACATTTGTACACACACACATTTGCTGCGTGAAGAAACGCTGTGCTGTTAATCCTGTCTGTCGTCGCACAACTCTTTTCACTTGTTCTTTCACACTCCCTCTGCTCCACACTACAGTATCGTTCCCTTTCATCTTATCTCATCAGCGTGTCTTTTACGGGGTCAGCTATCTCCATCTCCCAGCTTCGTCTTTCCTGTCTACCACTTAATCCTTTTCTCACATTGCTTATAAATCTGTCATCTGTCCTCACCGCTTCATTTTCTCTCTTTACCTAACAGAAGTGAATGTACTCCTCTCTTATTCCTTTACTTTAATTTTCTTTTTCCACGCTCTGATAATCTGTGTGTCTGCTGGCCAGGTGTTTTCGCTGGACTGACAGCGATTGGGCTTCATAGGTAACACACTATGATGTACTCTTGGTACATTAGTTTAGACAGGGACATTGCAGCAGAAAGTAACCCCCAGGGAGAGGGGCCACCTGTTCTGTTTTGCTGCTGATAATTCACACGGAGAAGTTTGGAACATTTAACCTCTCCGAATCTGTGACAGAGTGGAGAAGAGAGACACAAAAGCTAGAGCACAAAAGAACTAACCAGCCAGAGAAACAAGACAATTAGGCTGCAGAATGAGTGCAAGAAAGAAAACAATGTTTACTCTGGCTTTCTTTCACAGATACCCAAACATCCTTGAATTTGCTCACAGTTGGCTAAGTATGCTTATCACAATCCATTGGCCTACATATAGGGATTTCATATTAGGCAGAGGATTTTGGTCAAAAGAGGACAGATGGAACAAATCATTTCTGGCACTCACACTCTAAAAGTTAGCAGTAATCCAGCCATCCTTCAAGGAAACTGGAACAAGTAGGGTGGCCGCACTATCCTCTTTAGTAATGAGCTGGCCAGTGACTCTGCGAGCCAACGTTTATGTTTGTTTGTGGGACTGTGAAAGTGATGTTTAACCTTGAAATATTTGCATCCTGTGCTGTTGCATAAATAGGAGTGTTAGTATCTCTTGAAGGTTCCGCAGCAAAAACATTACGATGATAAAATTTTCTGCATTGAATTCTGGGCGGCTGTGTCTATGAGGATCAGATCATATGTGTGTAACCACTTATGTATGGTCCTTTCCGGGTGGAGGTAGTGGGGCAATTATTGGGATTATTCCTGCGTATTCTTTTTTCTTTGTTGCTTTGCATTAAGTTTTATTATCATACTTGGTATGCACCATATACTGTATGTATCATGTGTCTGCAAGTATTTATTTGTGTTCTTGTTTCTCCCTTAAAACACTGTGAGCTAGCAGGGAGGATGCATGGGAAGGCGGTAGCAGTAGAAGGTAGCAGTTGGCATGTAGAAGCTAAGTTCATGTCATGGTGCTTCCATGTTTGCTTCATCGATCAGCAATTTTCCACTTGGAAAATAGCTTTATTTTGGCAGAAAAAAAAAACAAAAACAGAACTTCCTTGCTCTCTGTTTGCAGAGGTTGATATTGTAAAACTTATGCTGCAGCTAGTGCCTGGTGAAATATGGCTATTGCAGCAATGGCTGACTGTAACTGGCCAAATTGGATGCCACTACACCGTCATAAACAAACTAGCATTTGCATCTTGCTGCTATTACTCCCAACTGACAGGAATAACAATGGTCGTGTTCACCATGTTGCCTCGTATATATAATGAATCAAGAATCATAATTTCATTTGTATTTGTTTGTGTTTGTGTTAATTTAATTTGCTGTTAAGCATGATCAGGCTTAAGGTTTCATCAGTCAGAGGCAGCTACATCAGTAACGCTGTTTCTTGCCCTGAGTAAAAGCAATGAAGATTTTTTGTTTTCAAAACCAGATGCCAGACTAGTGAAGATGATGCCCTTACTTGCTTTACGTCCATGATGTACTTTACATATTCTTTTACTTTACATGTTTAGCTGACTTCTGCTTTAGATTTGCTTATGTATGCATGTGGACATACAAGTCTTTGTGCATTCTCCTTTATGGGCTTAACTGCATTTTTTTAATGCACTTGTTCATTTTATTGTATCAAATGAAATGAAACAGTGTTTGAGACATTGCTGTGCCGTGCTCCGCTGCACACAATGCTTAACCTAACAAATATTCATCTACAGGCAGCTCTCAAGGAGTTGTTCTTGAATTCAAGATCTATTTGGACAAGAATACAAACACCACAAAGGCTTATGCGCTTTACATCTGTTCTGTCAGCTGACTGTGTTGTAAATTCCTCTGACAGAGTGCAGGTATAACTCTTACTCTTCCTTGTGCTCACAGGACCAATAACTGATCATATAGCTTTGCTTAGTTCCTCTCCAGTTCCCCCTTAAATGCCCTGACACGCTGATGCTCCTGATTTGCCACTTCACTGAACCCTAACCATGACATTTCCTCTGCTGCCAGGGGTTGTTCCCTCCTGCTTTGCTCCCTGTCCCCCTCCCTCTGCCTTGTCTGTCTCCCACCGCCTCTTCTCCCTCCTACTTATTCAGATTCCTACTCCTCTCAGTTTGCTATGTGTCTCATAGCATCTCTAAATATAACCAAGCATGTCTACCTCCTCTCCTTCCTCTTCCTCTCTGTGCCTCCTCTTCATCTCAGTCCTGTCTGACAAATTTAAGCGTGCCTAGACAATCCGATCTGACATGCCTTTACATAACAATTCAATCCACAGCACCTTCCACCTCCTCAGCACAGTGAGACCCAAAGGTGTGTTATTGGCATGGATGCAATTCTCAACATCCCTGAAAGACTCAGGCTCAGAATATTATTAGATCTGCGCAGCCAGACTCTTGGCTTCTTGAATTTTGCATGCATCAGATATGTTTCTCAGAGTCAGCATGGCTTAGCACAAGGAGATCAGATGTGACCTTAGCATTATCATCACACACACATACAGAGTCATAAAACCACACACACAGGAAAGAGGATAGAAGCCTATATTCACAGTAATGCCTTCTCAGAGAGGTAGGCAGCTAGCAAGGAGGCTGTAGTAAATCTTAAATAATAACCGCAAAGAGTTATGACCCTTGCTGGCATTATGCCGTTGCACACCTTCCTCCTCCTGCCTGGTGATTTATCTCTTGTCTGCCAATAAAGCTCAACATGAAAATGTCACATGTGGGAAAGGGCTGGCCTCACCCACAGGAGTGAGGCCGTGCAGCATTAAGAAGGTCTGAATTCATTAAAGTGTCAGCGTAAATTTTGATCCGAGGGTTGTTGGTAGATCAAGAGGGAGGAAGGGATGTGAGACCAAAAGAGGCGGCAGGAGCGAGTGGTGGTGGTGGAGGAAGCAAGAAAGATACGACTGACAGGGGTGGAAACAAAAAAGGAGAGGGAGCAGATGGAAGAAAGATAGAAAGAGGGCAGGATCAGGATGACACCCCACTGAATGAGTAAGGGTAATGGTCCTGCGACGGGTGGATGAAGCTCAGAGGAAAATCTGTCTGGGTGAAGGTTGACAATAGAGTACTTTTTAAGAGGTGGGGAGGAGGACTGACAACTGGTGTGAAATGGCATATTAATGGATAATGGGAGAAGTAGAAACATGATTTTTATCTAGGCAGAATTAAGAAAAAAAATCATCATCAAGGTCAAATGGACAGTGTAGATCAGAACAGGTCAGTAATATGCCACAGACGTGCCTTTGCTTTTGTTTTCTAGCCTCGGTAGTGCAGGATTCAGTCCTCCCCGGCTGAGTGAATGTGTACTATTACCCAGAGTGATTTGGTCTTCTATGTGAATCATAGTTAAACAGCTCATCTGTATACACTGCAGTGATAAGAAAGTCAAATGAGAAAGAATCCCGTGGTTTGTTTCTAAATCCATTAATATATCTAATATATAGTATGTATGGCAGCTATTTCCCCTCAAGGTTCTGTCTGCTGTGACTTTAATCATAATTAATCCTAATAACCATGTTTTTAAAGGGGTTGACGGTGGGGGTGCGGTTGTGACAAAGATCCTCCTCTTCAGAGCTGGAGAGAGAAACAGAGAAAACAGTGGACGTAAATAAAAGTGGCAGCCCCTCGGGTATCTCTCTCCCTAAATAACCTGGGAGCTGTGAAGGAGTCACTAATTACCCCTCCCACAAAAGAGAGGGGGAACAGAGTAACGGCCAGTCACACTCGCACACAGAATTAGCCCGGGCCTGTCAATGTCAGAGGCTATCACAGGGAGATAACAAGGCACGGATCCATATATTGTGTAAGGCAAATGACAGCATCACGCCTGACTGCCAGTGGCATGGGCAGGAAATGGAAGTGATATATATACGTATCAAGGCCATAGATTGTCAAAAGCGGAGAACAGAATCAGAGTGACGAGAACATACTACTAACTACAGCATGTCGGACAGACTGTCATACAGTGACCAGATGAATCAGAAAGGATGTCGCCATGGCAGATCATCAAGGACTGATAACAGGGCCACAGACTGTTAAACATGGAGGAAAAGAAAAATCTGTAAGACACACACACATATGAGGAATGAAATAAGAGTCATACTGTGTGCCCATGAACAGGAATAATACTGTGTACCACCAGTACTGCTGCTGCTGCTACTTCAATTCAGCTACTTTTAATAGTAGTGTTAGTAATACCTACATGCATATGTACAGAAGACATAACAAAAGGGAATTGCAGGTAGAGCAATATGAAATAGACATAAAACATAAGTATCCCCTTCAGCCAGTGTGAATGGGCCTTAATTACAATCTCTTCTCTTGTTTTTGGATGGATATTTCTCTATTGCTGATGATATACCTAGTGTTTTTCCTATACTCTGTTTTTCTTTCGCCACCTCCATCCTTTCATTACTTTCTCTGAATTGATGTCTTCTTTTCCCGTTCTGCATTGACCCCGCTCTCATGCATTTTTAAAATAGCTGCCTATCTTATATCTTCTTCATTATCCCGAGGAACAAGCACTTTGTGTTTCAATGGAAATGCAATAATACGGAAACAATTACAGTCTCTTACTCCTTTTCTTTCTCTCTCTGTCTTTCTGCTGTCTTCAGGAGCTCCCTGTGTCTTCAGCCATGAGAGAGTGACTCACTGAGAGAAGAGCTGTGAAAGAAAGAAACAGGGTGAGAGGGATAAAATCAAAAGGAAGAGAGGGAGAACAAAAAAAAAAAAAGTTACAGGAGATAGGCCATTATGGGGAAGAACGCAGGCCCATCACATACTTTGTCCATCCAATCTCCTGAGGGCCCAGGGGACAACACAGGCAGACAAGGAGGGCCCGCCAAGTAGACAAGCCAATGTGATGGGCACAGAGAGGATGGACAAGTTGCACTCCCCTCCTCCGGCCTCATCAAGAGTTCATCTCCCTGGAAAGTTAAAGAGAAATGGAAATAAGAACCAAAAGTGCACAATTTCTGAAGACATGGAACAAGTATGGACACTTCTCCCGTGCAGATTTTAAAGAATATTTGATGCTGCATATATTTATTTTTGTATGAACATAAGAGTAAAGACCCACAATGTTCTTTGGGTTAGCATTTATCTGAGTTATCTATACTCAATTTCTACTTGATGTGCTTAATATTGCTACATGTTGAACTGTGAATATGGTCATCCATCCTTTCTTGAGGACAATCTTACTCGCAAAGGAAGTCCTTGGTATATAGATCTGAGATAACCTGAGCGGCTGCACACAATCCTATAAAGAGACAGCTACATTCTCAGTCTGCTCTGGGATGAAACTGGAACTCAGTCAATCAATTGTACAGATCTCTCACTGTTATAACTAATGTAAAGGAGAGGTCACTTCTCTTGTTGACACACTAACACAACTGGGCTTTTACAACATCAAACTGCCTAGAGAGCCTGTGGATGTTGGGGGAGCAAGAGAGACAAGAGAAATGGTGAGCAAAGAGCCCAACCACTTGCTCACAGGCCAAACCAACGGCAAGAGCACTTTGGCGGACAAGTTGCCCGGGACAATGACTGTGCGCTCTGTTCTGCTCAATCGAGACTCCCCAGATATTGAGAGCCGCCTCAAGCGGCGCCGCAACCGTACCCACCAGGTCCGCTTTAAAGACCTGGAGGATGGCAGCAGCAGCAGCGGCAACAGTGGAACAGGAGAAAACAATAGCCATCAGAGGCCTGCCACAGACTGTGACAGCCCACATCCTCTTCGTAAACACAGCAGCAGATCCCCCCAGCCATGGACCGACAGGGATGGGCCGCGGACCGACAGTCTACCTGGCCAAACCTCTGTGGTGGGGGCCGTTCGTGGAGACATGGCAAGTACTATAGAAGTGGTGGCTGCTTTCTTAGCCAGGGCCCCTCCCCATCCATTGACGCCGGGTCCCACCCGTCGATGCTGGGCTCCACCCCAGACTAACTCCCTAACCTTGCCAATGACACGCAGGCCCAATACAAGCACCAGCACAGCCATCCAGACCTCCCCATGCTTGAAAAAGCCCCAGTCCCTTTCTTCCACCCACACACGTAGCCACAGCCTTGGGGACTCAGTAGGCGTGGATGGGGATGACGAACATGACTCTCAAGATGAATATCTTACGCATAACCATGTGTTGCTGCCTGGGTCCAAGGACCAGAACGGTCCTCCTGGTCCTGGGGATCGAACTGTGGTGGAACGGAGGTCTAGAGCCTCAAGGACAGACATGAAATCAGCTGTGAGTGTGGTAAAAAGCTCAAGGCACAGCTGTCCCCCTTCAGTCCTTCACAGCGCTGAGCCATGTCACTGTTCCTCTGTATCCTGCCGTGATGGCCCCAAGCGGCAGGGAAGCAGCACTCCATCGACGGTCAGGAGGAGAAAGCGGCTGAATAGGACAACAAGTGATCCTGGAAAGGAAGTGCACTACTGCACTACTCCCACTCAGACTGAGAGCCCCAGTCCGTCCCCGCCGCTCGCAAACACCAAACTCTGCACCACTCAAGTTCAAACTGAGAGCCCCTCCCCATCGCAAAACTCAAAGTATTGCACCGCCCAAAGTCAAACTGAAAGCCAACATCAGTCTCCACCTTTGAGTGATAAACAATGCACAACCCAAATTCAAATCCCCAACTCTTGTCCAGCCCTACCTCCAAATGCGGAACAGTGCACCACTCAAATACAAACAGACTCTCCCCGTCGCTCGCCTTTAGATAATCAACCTTGCGCCACCCAGACACAAACGTGCAGTCCCTGTGCTTCCCCACCTCTCACAGTAACACCCAGTTCAGTGCAAATTCAATCTGAGAGTCCCGTGTCCCCAACTGAGACTCAAGACCCTCCCACCACCCAAATAACTACTGTGCCTTACTCTACCTCTCCCCCACCTACAAGTGCACCACCACAGAACCCTGAACACTGCGCTAAGCCACCTTGCTCCTCTACAGCCAAGCCAACTTGCACCACCCCACCTCCGCCCATAGCACTGCCCATTCCTTGCTCCACTTCTGCACCTACTGTTACCCAACACCCTATACCCTATTTTACTGTTGTGTCACCACCAACAACCCCCAGCACAGCTGTTGTCTGTGCCACTCCTTCCTCAACTGCACCATCATGTCCCACTCAAACCTGCACCTCTCCGATCTCAAACACAACATCATCCACTCCCTTAACCTGTTCCACCCCTACCCCAACTGCAACCCTCAATGTAACTCCCGTTGACCCCCCCAGACATCCAACCACTGCCCCAAACGTGACACATCAACCCCTGTACAATGCATCAAACGCTGCACCTCCCCCAAATCTAACACCCTGTACGTTTGTAACTCAAACTGCCCTGTCTTGCACCTCTATATCATATTACACTACCACACACCCAGCTGGTCCCCATGCCCCTCACCCGAATTCTACTTCACCTTCTTATGCGACTCTAATACAAACTGTATCTCATTGCAACATCCCATGTCAAGCGCTTCAAAATACTTCCTCTGCCAACACAGGCATAACCCCCTACTCCTCCCCCGTCCCAAACCTAAAATCTTGCACTTCTCCGCCTCCACTTGTGAAAACTTATGCGTCCACTCTTCCAAATGTGCAACCGTGTGCAACACCAACTAAAACTGTTCCTCTGTACTCTTCCACATTTCGTGCTGCGCCACCATACACCCCCCCCTCTCAGGCCTCCTACAATGCTCAGGATAAGAGGGGCATTCGACTTCCACCTCCTCCCCCACCACCTCCGCCCTACACGCCTCGTAAAAAGGGAAATGATCCACCAGGTCCTGCGATCCGAACACCCATGCTCAGGGCAGACAGCAAGGCCAGCGAGAAAGATAAAGACAGGGAGAAGGAGAAAAAGGAAGGTATAAAATGTACAGACTCACCCAAGCTCTGTGAGAGAGCCAGCTCTCTGAAGCACAGAGCTCAAACCCCGCCAGTTGCTGTGATGAAGGGAGAGAAGCAGTCCTCCTCATCCTCTCCTGCCAAGGCCTGTTTTAAGCCCAGCTGTCTCAGCTCAGCTCAGGCTCAGCTTGGGGCACTACACAAAATGCTCTGCTCAGGAGCCAACGCCAGGCCCAACACACCCAACAGCCAACACCCTCTTCCTCCAAACCAGCAGGGTTGCTCTGGAGCCAGGGGCTGCTCTGCTCCTGGGGAGCGGTCTACAGCTGGGCCCCTGACTGCCACCCAAGCTGACACACTAAGACAGGTCCAGGAAATCCTGGGAGGGTTAGTGTCTGGGGCAAGGTGTAAATTGGACCCGTCCAGAGTGACAGAAAAGCTCCTGAGTCCCAATGGACCCCTGCATGATATTCGTAGCCTGCAGAACCAGCTCCACAGCTTGGAGGGGGTCCTGGAGACCAGCCAGAACACCATTAAGGTCCTGCTGGATGTCATTCAAGACCTTGAGAAGAAGGAAGCTGAGAGAGACGGGTGAGGCAATATTTTATTTCGGTAGGACAGTTTACATTATAAGAATGACAAGGTAATGCCTGCACACTGTCTCCAAACCACAGATCTTTTGTCAGGTTGTAAGATACTAAACTTACTACTGTTTACCTGATGACAAAAATAAGATGATTTACACTGTGATAACTCTCCAGAATTGCAAAATCCTGTCTCATAGCATTCTAAGGTGCTGTGCAGTATTTTGGCTTATTATTTGGTTTATATTTCATTGCCTCATCAGTATCTGAGTTGTGTTGCTGAAAGCAGAGCAGTTTTCCAAGCAGTTAAGAAATGACACTTAAAAATCAGAGCACAAAGTAAATGTCTTAGAGGGCGTCTTCACTGAAATGATGCGAAGACCATTCAACCTCAGTTTGGATTTCACATTGCAGGGCAAATGAAACCAGGATCACAGTATTGTTCTTTGCACCACATGTCCAAGGTGGTGTTCAAAGTTATTGTTAACAGTAGTGTGAAATGTTGCATAGCCCAGGGTTAAATCTGGGGTTTTGAAAAGGGTTCGCCTTAGTTTAAATGTAGTGTGAAAGCCCTGGGCCAAAAGATGAGCTATCCCACATTTGAAGTTGTAAATGTGAAATGACTGGAGGCCTCGGGCTAATGGAGCTGTAAACCCAGGGCTAACGGGGGGCTCTCAGCCCAGGGCAGAGTGCAGTGTGGAATACCATCTGGTAGTCTGTGGCCAAGATGAATAGATAGATAGATAGATAGATAGATAGATAGATAGATAGATAGATAGATAGATAGATAGATAGATAACAGGGCGGGAGAGAAGAACAAACAGTAGGAGTACGTAAATTATGAGTGCCTGGTATTTCGGAGACCTGGAAAGTAAATGTCAGCATGTAGCCTAAGTGCCTGCTGTTTTATTCTCAGACAGTTAATTTCTCGAGTAAGATTCAGGTTCTCTCTGCACAAAAACAAATGAGAGGCAGACATGATAATGTGACCATAGCTTTGCACTAAAAGACTGTCTCGTCTCTCCTGGAAAGGAGTAGACAAGTGGGTTGTTGCAGGCATATTATTCCTCACCAAAAAGGGAATATCCACAACCCAGCAGTAATAACCTTCCTGCATCATATGCTGTGAATATTACAGATAGATGGTTGTTGTGCCTAAGCTTTTGCTGTGATGCAGCCACTCTATTTATAGGCAATCCCAGCATTGTAAGCATTGTAAATACTTTTGCAACAAAAAGCTGTGTGGACAGGACACAATGAAAAATTGGGTAAGAATGAGAAGGAAAAGGAGACACAAATAAAGAAAAGGAAATACCTGATTGAAAGGAAGACAGAAGGCAGGAGAGCATATGTAGTTATTTTTATGAAGTCTCATGCAAGTCTCAACTTTCCATATGCTAAAGAATTTATGTCATGTCAGACCACAAGGAGACATTTGGGAGATTGGTTGCACCTATTTTGCAGCATCTCTTTCCTCATGTATATATGCAGCAGGCGAGGCTAGATAGAAATCAGCATTTGGCTGTCATCATGTTGGTGGATTCAGATGCTCCACGCCTCTTAGTGTAAACCCTTTACCATTCTCATCAAGTCTTTAATTAATCTGCTTCCTACATTGTAAGCTGCTTAGTAATTTCTCCCGCCTTATCACACCAAAATAGTACACGATGCTGGGACAAGAAAACTCTTGGATAGGAAGCGACATACACGGATGGATGTGTGTCTATGAATCCATGGAAAGTGCTTGACTGATATCTGAGCAGCGTAATCCAAATCACACTGTTAACACTAATGCCAACACTATACTTTGACATTTGAACATGTGACTGCGTGATCGGCCGTCTCATAAAGTGACATATCTCGCATGCTCCGGTATAAGAAATCAGTGGTGGGACTAAGTCTAATGCATGCAGACTTGACTTTTACCTCATAAGCATTATCTTATGCCTGGAGTGATATGGTGACTCATGGTTTACGTAACAGCCTGAGCCTGTTGGAAGGGGTATCGTTCATTAAAAAATGATCAGGGGTGATTTCAGAGAGGAGATTGGTATATTTGCAAGGATGTGTGCGTGTGCCAGAAATCCGGTTCGACAAGGGAGAAGATAACCTGAATATGTCTTTGTGGGCTCACACAAACACACACACAACATCACTCTTTTACCCCTGATATGTCATCTCTGTGCTTCTCAACAGAAGACATTCCTACAGGACCGGACAGGACATTGAGAACTGTGGGACCTGCAGGGACTGTGCCTGCATCATCTACAGGTATGTGGCTGGATGCTATGCGTGGATTTCTGCATATTTATTGCTTGTTTTACATGTGAGCAGCGAGAGTGCAGTGCGTGTCTCGGTGCACAGTTATGTGCACCACGCTGTCATTTTGAATCACGTCAGTTTTGGGAGTTCAGTTTTTATGGCTTGGCAGGATCGTCGCTCTGCTCTGTGTGACAGCACAGCCGGATGCAGCACTTTGAGTATGGCCACTCGTTGCGGGTTTGATCACTGAACACAAGTTACAAGAGACTGATTAAGGCTTATCCCACACACACTCTCATGCTCTCTCTCTCAAATTTAATGAGGTGAGCAACAACACAGACTTAAGTCGTGCACCCGTGTGAGCTCCCTCTTTTTTTTTTTTCCCCTCCCTCCTCCTCTATACTCTTCTCATTTTTTCTACTCTCCTTATCTCTCTTTTACACACACAGATGCACAGATGACACAGTGTCAAATACGCAAACACACACACACGCAGTTACTGCATAATCATTCCGCTCTGAGATTTGAATTGAAATCAATCAATTAACAAACTGGATTTCACACTTTACAGGAGGGTGAAGAAAAAGCAAAAAGAAAAGTGTGGATTGCTATGAAATTGAAATCCCTGTCTCTTAGTTGTAAATGTCAAAACTGTAAAAAGGGGGAAAATGAGGGATATTAGCAGAGGAGGCGAATCTTGTCGAGGGAGAGGAGAAAGAAAACAGTGGAGAGAGAGAGAGAGAGAGAGAGAGGAGGGATGGCTTTCAGAGTGCTTACATGCACAAATATAATTTGATTATGACAGGATTAAGGCAGTACTCTGATTATTAAAACTTTCATGTAAACACCTTACAGGGGTTGTGTTTGTCAAATTATGTAATAAATCTCAGAAAGCATAACCCAATTACCAGGCCAAGATTCATCATCAGTCTTTTTAATTGTGGACTGGAGCTGTGAGATGTGGCATGTATGCACCTTAGACTGATTACTTCCAATGATTTGATTCTGCACACTCACCTACCCACTCATTTATTAATAATACTTCTTTATTTATTTATTTATTAATGGCTAATAAGGTGTTTCCTGTAGCTACAACACATCCTCAATGTTAAAGGGATTATCAAACAAATGATATTATTGCTGAAGCTGAGTTACTGTAAACCACATAAATAATTCAGTCAGACCATTACCCTAACCTGGTTATTCAGTCATTTATTTATACTGTGTATGCAAACCTCCCCCGATCAAGGAACAGAAGAAGAAGACAGACAGTGGGGGAGGACAAGAAGAGAGACAGTTGAGGATAAGAGAGTAGAAAGCAAAAAAAAAGAAAAAAGATCTGAGAAAAAAGATCTGAGATTTAGAAATGGAACAAGAGAGAGAGAGAGCTGAGGGAGAACAGGCCTATAAAGAAAATGATTCATTCAGAAACTAAATACAGCTTCATCTTGAAAGATTAGAATATTACAGTGAGGGTTACTGCTCAGGAACGTCAGTCTGAAGCGGTGGTAGTTCCTCATCTTGAAGACAGAGAATAAGACATACAGACTGAGAGAGGAAACGTGACAGTAAATAAGTTATCATTATGGCATGTTGTACTGTGTTCCTCTCCTAGGTGGCCAGTCTGAAATATTACACTGCACAGTCAAAATCCCAAGCCACTGTTTTATGGTCAGATGAGGACTTATCACTCAATCACCTGTCAAGTCGACACGCTTCTTTCATGTGTGACAAGAGGATTTTCCTGCTTTGAAAGGGGAAGAGATTTTCTTTTCTTTGAGGTTCAAGTTGAGCTGAGTCTAAAAAGAGAATTTGTCAGTGACAGAGAAAAAGGTGTTGGAGGGGGGAAAAAGAAAAAAAAAGATAAAGTGAAGCCTGAAAAGGAGTGAGTGATGGAAAAGCCATGAAATCTGACAGGACAGATTCCATCAATTAAAAAGCTTCTTCAAGAAGTCTTAGTCCTCAAAGGAAAGCACAGCTCAGCACACCACACACTATCAATCTACTTGAAAAGCTTATAGAGGAATTTATTTAGAAAAATGAAAATAATTTCAGATTGTGAAGGATGCAGATTCAAGAACATTTGTCCCCATCCAATAAGCTACTAATAAATATGACCTGAGTAAATCTAAAGCTACACAACTTTATTTTCAAGCTGCTATGATCAATATATTTTTATAATAACAATAAATGAAATGACTAGGTATGATGTGAAAGGGATCGCTCACAGAGAAATATCCCCCAATTCTGCCGTTCTCCTCAGCTCTACACAGCGTTACAGCGTGTTTCAGCCCATTGTTTTGGGTTGCTGGTTCACAGCTTTACTGTTTTAGCTGTTTTCATTTGGGCTTCCTCTCAGTATGTACACATAAAAAAAAGAAAAAATCAAGCAGTATGCGGTTCTGACTTATAATTTACCATTGTTAAAACTTCCTGCTGTATTTCCAAATTAACAGCTACACAGCTTTAAAACAAACCTCCCCTCAAATACAAACCACGTGTAATAAAAAAATATTATATAAATAATAAGATTATTATACAAGTCAGAAAATGAAGCAGAAAAAGCTTTATTTTTTTTTAAACTTACAGTAGCCTGTAAGCCACAGCCACTGAATACAGGTATGAATACATGTATATATGTGACATAAACAGATACAGATAATAGCTCTGCGTTGTACCAGGTGTTTATGGCAAAATAACTCTAAAAGCCCACTTCACGCTTCCTGCGCAGCATCAAACAGCAGCTAAGGTTAGCAAGTACCTACTGAAGCATTTAGCAGCTAAAGAGCCAGAAAACAGCTGAAAGTGAATATTGAACCTACAGTATTGGGGCGGCCGGAAACACAACTAGTATTACTTAAATCAACTTGAACCAAAAGGAGAATATTAAGGGGAAGATCAGGGTAAATAGCAGGAAATAGTGAACATTTCTTAAAAAAAAATAAAATGTGTTTGCATACAGAGCTTTGTTCTCCAGTTACTCAAGACATCTTTCAGGGCAACGCTTATATAAAAATGCTAATGACACTTCAAGCATGCAAATGTAGATACTTGTGGCTACAGAATGTAACATTTTGAACATTTTGTACCCAACCAAGACTCATAAATAAGCACTTCATTTGTTCTGCTTTTTAAGGGTCTCATATTACAGGAAGAATAATGCATGATGTATGTGATGTTATTTATCCAGCACCAGTGGCACATTAACTGCATATTTATACGTGAGTGTGATTGTGTGGCCGTGCAGGAGTGTTAATTAGTGAGTGAAGTGGTGATTTTCTCTCCATTTTATTTATTTTTTTTTTTCTGTTTTGCTAATGGCAAATGTGCTGTGTGAAACAAAGTAGGGAGGTCTAACAAGGAACTGTTGTGCTTAATCCCCATGGAGTGTGCGGAGACGGCAGCCTTAATCAGATCTGTGCTGTGCTGCTTTATCTCTGCTGCTCTGACTATTGCTCGATCACGCATTTGGCTGGAGGAGCTCGATGGGCTGCTACTCTGAGATGGATTAATGACTCTCTGGACCATACGATTTCAGCTAAACTATGAGTCCACAAAGAGGTTTTTTTTTTTCTTCCCAAACACAATCCGTCATTGCCTTCGCTGAACAGCAGATAATTGAGAAAGGGGCTGCTGAAGAAGCAGTCTTGCTTGCTCTTTCTCTCTTCCCTGCTTGCTGCTATCTGTGGGGATGCCACTCATGCTTGTTTAGTATCTGTACTGTGGCATCATTTCACACTTGTATTGTTGTCTCTCTCTGCTCCTCTCATTTACAATCTGGGCTGACTCTTTAAGCATCCTGTTTGTCAATGAATGCCTCCTCACATCACTGATACGCATATGCATGCCAGTGGTGGTAGAGTGGAGGAGTCCTCCACTGAGTCTCCAAGACTCGTACAACGAAGGCTATAGACTGATCCATTGGGAGAGCTTGAGACGAACATTTTGTGACAGCGCCTACAGTAACAACTCATCACTCGCCATTCTCACCACACACCCATCATGAATCAGCGCTTCCTGACGCACATCTCCACTGACACAACATCGCATGACAGGAGTGGATACTTGCACGCTGTCTTTCGATTGCGATAGACCAGAGAGTGAGGTGGTGGAGCATAAGAGACACTGGAGACTGGGCACCGGGAAGGAAACTGGGATGACTCTTCATGCATCTCAATATCTCCAACTTTTTTTCTCTGTACCTCTTCCGTCTACACTCTCTCTCTCTCTCTCTCTCTCTCTCTCTCTCTCTCTCTCTCTCTCTCTCTCTTTTTAACAAATGCCTAACTCTAGGGTGCAGTGAAATATTCATCCACATAAAAACTTAATCACAGTGGCTTTAAAAGATTTTAAAAAGTAATAATAGTGTTAAAAGAGACCTGGAGACATCTCTCTGTTGGCCTGGTGTGGCTGAAGGATGGCTGCCAGACACGTTTGTCCAATAGATCCCCAGGATGGAGCGGTGCTGCATGTTTTGCATGGTTAAACAGGCAGTAAAATGTAGGCTGATAAGTTTCAGAGAGAATAAATTCATCATGTTAAAAAAAAAAAAAATCCTAACGGCACATGAGGACATAACATGAATATCAGCTCTCTGTGCACCTGAGTCAAGGGAATATGGAGAGCTCGTACTCTAGAGTGGAGAATCTAGTTGGAAGAACAATGTATAGTGTCTTTGCTGTCACTCAAGGCAGCGTTAAGAGCTGTGGGCCGTGGTGCGTGGAGCCCTCATTCACATTACTCCTGCCCTCTATAATGTGCTTCTGTCTACTTCCCCGTCTCCAGAGTGCCACTTCTCAGCTTGGAGTCTCTTGGAGTGAAAGTCTCCTTTCACTGCCTTTGATTCACTTTCTCATGTGGCCCAGAAAGGCATAGCAGTCCAATTCAAATACTCTCCACATGGTCCAAACACTTGCCCATAGCTACTGACAGCTTCTCATTGTCCTGGTTTTATCCAGAGGAATATGCTATTTTACAGACATCAGAAAGAGGCGCCTTTTCCAGTAGATTGCTTGTGTCACTTCCTCCACTCCCTCTCCCCACTTCTCCGTTTTTCTGTGCTTTGAATATAAATACATTTCACACCTAAATGGGGATGAGGAGAAGTGGTGCAAACTCGCAGCTCTGGATTGGGTATCGGAGCAGCAGGAGAGAGGGGTGAGAGGAGCGTCAGGGAGGAGGTGAGTAGGAAAGATTGCCCAGGCAGCTACTTACAGCTTTGCTTTCCCCTCCACAGCCAAATGAACCAGAACCTGATGTGTTTCTGTGCACAGTTTATTCAGGGAAACCAACATCTGCACTATACATACAATATGCAAATGAACAGAAACTTGTCCAAAATAAATCTGTGCCTCCCTGTGTGCACATTTAGCTGAGCTTCTCTGAAACACTGTGATGTGTGAGCAAATTATAGATGAACTTCTCATGTTCACAGTTATAAGGATATTTCTGAACCTGTATCCAGCCTCCAGCCATTCATTAAACATTGACAGTTCTCAGCCATTATCATAACAGGGAGCGAAAAGACCCGACTGAATAGAATATAAAATGAAATCCCAGGAAAATACAGAGGTTAAGTAAAAGTAGGGGAGGGAAAGTGCATCTGTATTTGAAGAAGCAACGAAGCAAAAGCGACAGAAAGAAAAAACTGAACAGAGTATATTACAGTGACAGAGAAACCTTTGTGTGTGTGTGTGTGTGTGTGTGTGTGTGTGTGTGTGTGTGTGTGTGCAAAGGAGAAAGAGAGAAGACATAATATGAATTTCAAAAGCAACTTTAAAAAAAAATAAAACCAATCCTGCAGCCCAGTATCTGAAGAAATTATGTTCATATTGGACTCTGAGCTCCACAATGTTCATCCAGGGCTAATGATCAGTGTCACAGCGGAAAGTAATGTGTCCTATTAAAACTTGGAAGGTGTGGAGGTCAGGGTGGTGAATGGGCGAATAACTAGTCTAGTTAATTCTGCCTTTTCATGAACTGTAACCATGATCTTAACCTTAAAGTGTCTATGATCAATATTTTTATATGAAAGGTATTGTATAAAGTGAGATTCCCATGTCTGTTTTCATTATAAAGCAGGTCTGTCTTCTATATTATTACTGGAAAAGTATCAAAAGTGCTCAGTCCACAGAGAAATGCACACAGCGTTTATTCAGAAACTGAGCCTTAAAATGAGCCGTCAGAACTTCTGTAAGTTTATGATGTCACAACAAAGCAGTCACCGCCCTCAGCCATGTCCCAAGCCCCGCCCTCCCAGACCCACTGTCCAGCCTTGAAGGATTTGGTTTCTCTGAGTGTTTACGTGAAATCTAGATTTTTATTCAATCTTTCAGTCAGTCAACAGTCAGCTGGCGGCTGTTTTCAGTTTAGAAAAGCATATAAAACCATTCTCCACACGACCTGCTCAGCACCAAACAGCAGACAGAAAGTTAGCTGTTATCTGGTCGAGCATTTACCAGTTAGATCCAGATATTTCCTTCGGAGGTTGGTGGAGACCAAAAACTAAAACTAAAGCTAAAAGAAAGTAAATATTGGCTTTAAATTTGTCAGGTGGGAATGGTGGAGTCAGTACTAATGAAAAGTTCCACACTACAGTCAATTAAAGAATGGAAATATTTTAAATGGCTATTGCTGAAAAAATGCCATAAATAGTAAAAAAAAAAAAAAGCTTATCAATGAGTCAATAATACACCTATTGAATTCCCAGGGCAAGTCCCTGCAGTGAATCAACATCAGGGCATAATCTCCTCACTGCAGAGCCTGGATTTGCTTTTTTCTGATCTTTTAAATCATTTCATAACTTCTTCCTTACATTGAATTTTTAAGCAAAAATATGTAGAGAGAGACAGAGATAAATAGAAACTGATAGAAAGACAAGAGAAGAAAAATGGGGCCTGGTGTTCTTTCAGTTTAACTGGATATGAGGTTTTTGTTTCTCTAAAAAAAAAAGAAAAAAAAGATTTGTCAGATTCTTGACTCTGACCTTTTGCTAACAACCCTGTCAGGGCTTTCAGACCTGTGTGTGTGTGTGTGTGTGTGTGTGTGTGTGTGTGTGTGTGTGTGTGTGTGTGTGTGCGCGCGCATGCGCAGCACTTCCCCCGTGGATGAGGCTGATAATGGAGAAGTGGTGTGTGTGAAATGTGTAAAGGGCAGGGCAGGCAGTTCTTCTGCAGTAATCCATCTTTACTTCAGGCTGAGCCGTGGAGCAACAGGCATCTCACAGGGGAGAAGGAGAAAATACACTGTAGGCATCAGTCTCATTCATATGAAACTACACAGAGGAAATGTTCAGCCAGCAGGAGCATGAGCTTTTCGCAGCAAGAAAACAAGAAAATAGAAATGAAGATTATTATTTGTTTCATATCCTCTGTTTTTCTCCTGCACCACTGACAGCACTACGGTTAGAAAATAACAGGCACAGTGGTATGTGACGTGTTGCAGTGCATACATCTAAAAAACCCGCATTCGTCTCAGACCATTCACTGGTAATGTGAAACCATGAAAATTGTTATATGTCCTTGCAAATGTGTATCCATCCACTCATGAGTTTGTTTGTGTGAAGAAATGACAGATATAGGGCTGGGTGTGAAACAGAGGGAGAGGGAGCGAGAGACACACCAAGAGGAGAGGGAGAGCGAGAACCCTTGTTCATGCTGTTTGGCAATAATCACAGAGCCCAAGTTGTGCCAACAGTGAGTGCCAGATGGTGCCCATCACCGTTTTGCCATGTCTTTGAAACGGGGAGGAGAGAGGAAGATAAAGAGTGGCATGTGGAACAGGGAAGCGCTGCCTAATGTGGATGATGTGTCATATAAATACTAATCACTTTAGAATCACACCCACAGCTAAATTAGATCCCTAAAGCTCTTCCACTAGCACCCACTCTCCGTCTTCTCCCTGCTTTGGCACTGAGCTCATGTCATTATGAGACGTGATCGATGGATGATTAAATGCTCACTGCTAACATGAGCAATATTTTCCCATAAATTATAGTCTAATAGTATTTATAGGTAGCGTAAGTGGTAATTATTAGTAATAATTTACTAATGGTTTAATAAATCATTTATAAGCATTGTTTTGGATTGCCTGGTTTTAAGAAATCACTTTGGCTCCCCCAGCATGAATGTGTGCTTGAAATGAATTAGTTTGCACAACATATCGTCCTCCCTTGTCTGCAGGCAAGTGTTTATAGTTGTTCTCAACAGCCACAAAGACGAGATGAAAAGCCTGGCGTGGACATGATTATTGTTCAAATGAGGATAATAGCGCACAGTTTCACATAGAAAATCTTCAGAGAAAGAGCATAGCACTCGTTTTTTTACACACAGCAAATGACATTAAATGCTGTAAAGGTGCAGGGGGTTTCAGATGCTGCTTGACCATCTGACAATCACTAATGGTGAAGCATACTGATGCTGTGACACCTCCCTTGCTTTTTTAGTTGGCACCATCAGGGAGATGGCACCAGTGGCACAATTGACCACTTGTTTTCTGGAAGAGGGCTGCGGAGCCTCCTGACTGAGATCCATTTATTAACCAATTATAAACATCTAAATTCGATAGATTGTTGTGAAATTTATGTTTTTTAATGATTAAACATTTTGTTATTACTTTTGTGATGACTCATTAGAGAGTGAAAAACTTGTGCTTTTACGAACTTATATTCATATTTAGTGTCAATAAGACAGACAGGACAACGTTCAACGCAACGTTACTAATAATAAAACCATCAAACATATGAGAACATATTTAAATACACAAAGTACCTTAAATATAAATGAGAGGCAAAAATGTTTCACCTTAAAGCCTGAGAAGGTTTCAATTCAGAGGTCAAATAACTTAAATATATTATTTAATAATATGCGAAAATTCCATAAATAATAACTGGCAACCTTAAACTACAAACAAAATGTTCCTTAAAGCGTCAGAGGTTTACCATTCAAGAGTCTAATAGCCTGAGGGAATGTTCTTCTCTTACTCTTACTTCTTCATAAAGCATTTTAAATTATTTATTAACAGTATTTAAGCCATTAGTTACCATTTATAAACTCTCTATAAGGGTGTTTTATTAGAACGTTTATTAGAAAACTGAATTTATATACAGCAGAACCCAATATATGTGTGTTGTATTAGTACATACTAGCTTTTCCTCACATCTCATGGTCTTCATGAGTAGATGATGGAGATGGAGTTTACTGTGTATTTATTTTATTGTTCCTCTGTGATCTGCATACAAATGTGGGTTGAAATCATGCAGTCCAAGTTCATACACATTGGGGATTTGTTTATTTTCTATATTAGTTTCTTGTCAATGATGTGTCTACCTCTTTTATACAACATAAACACAGCTACACTAAAATATCATCTCCAGACAGAGAGCCTGTATATTGTCTTGGCAGCTGTAGCAAAACAAATCTAAACAAAACAAAACAAAACAAAACACTGTTATTCTGTTAAATATGTCTATTATATAATTTTGCCTCTTCGGTCATCCAAAAAATAACAATTGAGGTAAACACTGGTGTTAATCATCTCCCTATTTTCTGCATCTATGCGCAGCAATTCTCCCCGCAGCTCACCTTAGCCCTTAATCTTCATTACCTCCAGAGACGGTCTTTATCTGCCCCACCTCCAAATGCTAGAGAGGCCAAACAAAACACGCCCCTCGCACATAGAAAACTATGAAGATGACTTCAATGCGTTACAGTGCATTTATGAATGGGTATGACGGAGATAAAGATGGATGGATTCTGCTAGTTGTTTTTTTTTTTTTCTTCTTCTTTTTTTAGATGGCAAACTGCCACCCTGCCGTCACACTTCTCTCTCTCACTCTCAGATCTCCTCAATAGCCACTCATCCATCAGAGCCTTCCGCTCCAGCAACTATCACTCAATACCTCAGAGGTGCTGAGGACAAACAGGTTGCCCACTACGCGCAAGCAGCCATCACCTCTTTTAATTCACCCTAGCTGACTTACTGTATCACGATAAGATACAGGTGAGCAAATAACGACTTAGAAAACTTTCCCAGAACAGGAAAACTCTACAGTACTTTTGTGCGATTGCTGAGCATCGGATAAATATCCATTGTGGGCGGGTGCTGAGGAAAAAGTCCTGGCTTGAAATGTAGCACAGACTGTGTAAGCACACCTCATCACATATGTTGCACTAAATTTGGCCCACAACAGCCCCAGGAGGCCGAACAGTAAATTTCGGTCCAATTTCCTCAATACAAACCCTCAGCTAGTGTCGACACAGATCCACACTAAGTTGTGTTTAACTACACATTAACGCACACACAAAAAAACTGCGCTTATGCTCAGACTCACAGTTCCACTGAACTGAAACGACATATTCAGCAGTTCATGGCCCCCAATAACTGGAAAGGTTAACTGCACTGTAGCTCAGACTTTATAGGCTGCAGACATACAATATGAAAGGTTTACCATTAAAGCTGTGAGACGTTTAAAGAAATCTAAGGTTGAATTCACAGTTTTGTGCTTCCTCCTTTTAGCAACAGTTTATTTAAAGTTGCTATAATCAATATTTTTATATTAACAGTGGATCAAATGACTGTGTGTGGAAGGTGTTGCTCATGGTGACAAACCCACTGATAATTATCACCTGCCTCTGCAGTTCCCCAGAGCTCGGCGGAGCTTAACAGTGTTTTTAAGTTTTGGTTTACTCTCACAAGCATTGTTTCCAGATGCAGCAGGTGGTTGTTTTCAGTGAAAAAGCCCCTGAACGCCCCACTGCGCTCTACCTGCCCAGCACCACACGGCAGACAAACGCAGTTAGCAACTAGCTGGTGAACATAGTGGAGCATTCAGCGGCTACAGAGCCAGACATGAATACCGGACTTACATTTGACTGCAAGTGAATGAGAATGTTGCTTTGTAACTGCCACAAGTGCCACAAGTTCACCAAATAAACTTAAAAAGTATATCAATGTTGTGCTCACAACTTGTTTCCGCTGCTCCCAAGTGGCCAAAAATGTAATGTAGGTTTAATATCCTTTTCCCTCGGTCCTCGTTTCTCAAGATGAACGTAATATTTGGTCCATCAACAGCCAAACATGACGTATTTATGTTGTCACAGTTCTACGTCTGACCTGTCACACCTCTTTCATGCTACATTAACTAATCAGGTTGCTGAAAGCAGCTACTGACAGAGGCGGTTAGGTGATAGCAGCGTGCACACACAGTGAACTCCCAAAGTAAACCAGTAATGAGTGTGAATTCACAGCAAACAGCTTTTTCTTTTCCCACAGAGCAGATCCTGGATGCTCAGCACTGCCAGCATTGCTTTTGGCTGCTGGTTCAGTAAGCTTGTCTCATTTATATACTTTGTACAGCATCTTCCCATGGTACAATGAGCTCTACAAAGTAAACAAAGCACTGAGAGTTAGACCACGATAGCAGGTCAGGTCTTAAGCTGGTACAAGCTAACTCTGATGGGACTGTAAGCTCTTGGCCTACATCTGCTTTTATTTCCTCATCCCTAGCTTATGCCTCCTCAGTAATCAATCTTAACCTCACTTGCTCTTTATTTACAAAGCTATTTGATGCAGAGGATTTTCTCTGATCTTAAACCTTCCAGGTTCTTCATCTGGTTTCTTCAATAAACAGCATTTTGTATTATTTATCCATCCACAAGGAGAGAAAGGCAAACAAGGTGAGAGTGTCTCACTGTGGATGGCTGTGCTGTTGGTTTTTGAAAACAAAGCACCGTGGAAAGTGCCAGAGGTCGCTAATAAGGTCACATTAGTGAAATCTATATGAGCAGTTGCTATAAAAATGTAAATAATAGACATTTATTTTCCAACAATGAAAAACAAAGGTGCAAGAGAGAGGACAGAGATGGAGGAAGAGCCACTAATATTAAGGCTACACAAGGTTAAAATCATCCACAACAGGTTTCCCTTTGTTTATTCTGAATTGCTGCCAAGAACCTTAGCACTTAGTTATGAAGCCAAATGCACTGACCTTGAAAAGGCCAGATTTGTATCCCGGCACACTTAGTTTCAATACAATATATTGTTGTGTCTTATGCTAAAGAGGTGTTGTGGCAAAATGTGATCTGACTGCTGGTGATGTGCATTTAGGCTTTTAGCATCCTATGATTACCATAAATTATACTGCATAGTCAGACCCTACCGTGAATAGCATAAATCATATGATGATGAGTCCCTGAGGTATAAGTCATGTTTACAGTGTCACTGTCTGTTTTTTCTTGCTCAGTCAGGCGGTCTCCTCCCAGCGATATAAACTGAAATAATACTTTGCCTCACCAATCTCAGCTTGTTGCAGACATCAATTTCAATTGGTTGTAGCCCGAGTCCACTATCTTGTTAGTGAAGCCTGCTGTATATCTTCAGTTTTTGTGATGAGATTTCCTCCAGACCTCTGTGAGCTTGATGAATGGAGGGTCTGGATATGCAGGATTACTGTTTTCAGTGTTTTTCTCCTCAATAACACCTTCCTCTGATAGCGCCGTGGCTACACTGGGACCCGCCCTCCGTCAATCACACGCAGAACAGACAAAACAAGATGCCTCAGCCAGCTGTCAATAAAGTGAACCTGACAATGGCAAAACTTGATTGTAGCCTCGCTGACTGGGTGTCTTGCTTAATTATCTCATTATCTTTGGGTGTTGGGCAATTTCTCATGATTACAATTTAAATATCTGGAGCTTATCTGGAGATTTAAAGATTTTCTTTTAAAGCCCGTCATCCTGATGTGAAATTTTGTTCACTGGACATTCATGTTAGCCAGAGGATGAATGCTACTGACTCTGGTGAGTTTTACTCTGGTGCCACAATGTTTTTTTAAATGAAATCGTTCGACAACTGTTGGATGGATTGTCATGAAACTTGGTACAGACATTGTTCTCCTTTAATCTGTCTGATACGTTCATTTATGACCAGATACCTGCAAAACTGATGACATCAGTGCTAATGAGCAAATGTTAGCACGCTAACAATTTAAACTAAGGCAGTGACAATGGTGAATATTTTAACTGCTTAACATCAGCATGTTAGCACGCTGGCATTAGCATTAAGCTTGAGTACAGCGTCACAGGGCTGCTAGCATGGCTGTAGACTCTTAGTCATGTTTTATTTTGTGCTCTTACCTCTTTGTTAGAAGCTTTTGATTTCACTTTAGTGATGTAATTGTGTTACCACCAATTTTTTATTTTCTCCGTTTCATTCCAGTTTCATTGCTTGGCCAAATTCTAGGCGGTCAATCAATGCACTTACTGCCCAATATTTCTAAGTGATTCTTAGAGTTTCTGCTTAGTCTTGATTTCACCTGACTTGCCTTAAATGACTTCACAAGTATTGATCAATGCTATACAACCCCTCTGCCCCACACCTTTATTTTTACTATATTTTAAGGCAGTATATGTTTGTTTTTTGTTTTTTTGCTTTCAAGAGAATTGCACTGTGGCTACACCTATTGCTAATTAATAGAATTCAGGTTGAATCACACATACGGTGAAAATGCTATACATATAATATAGTTCAAATGGAGACAGACATACAAAACAACACCGAGGGAATGTGTGCATCTGCATTTGAGGAATATCTTTTATTTTTAATATTCTAAAGTGTTCCGTATCAGACTGCTGCCGAGTTTATTGAAAGAGATGAGCTAAACAAAATCACGCCCGGCTGGATAAATTACCATCTTGTGCAAGAATCAAACAATGCAGAGATGGACTTTATGACACAGACACACACACACACACACACACACACACACACACACACACACACACTGTTTACATCGCACTCCCTCTCAAATCAGCACAATCTGAATGTTAATGCAGATATCAAAGACAGATCTTTAAAGCCAGACCACAGTTTGGGACGCTGTGTGACAGCCAAGCAGCTGGTGGGACCATCTCAGAATAATAGTCTGAGGAGAGTTTAATAACTCGGGGTACAGCCTGTCCTCCTTAATAGGGAAGTTGTTGTATGTGTGTGTTGATGTTGAAGGGTTTGGAGGTTTCAGTAGATGGTGGAGTGTGTATGCACGTGCGTGCACATCTATATTTTCTATTGTGTGTTGATATATACAAGCATTTGTGGGTGTGGTACCTCATCACAGATGAACACCACTCTCTACAGAGATTGACTGCTTGTGTAATTTCTCCTGAAATGAAATGTTCTCTTTTTTTTTTTTTAAGGATATTCAGCCCATAGGAGAGAAAATTGTAAAGATCTTTCGAGCTGATTGCCTTTGCACTTCTGTTCAAAGTCTCTCCTCCGCCACTGAGCAAAAGCACAGAGGAGGAGAGATAGAGGAGAAATGATGATCTCCTGCTGATGCTGTTGTATGAATGTTTTACAGATGGAAGGATGAGAAAGCGATGAAGACCTGCTCAACCTCTGTGCTTATATTATTTTAAAATATTGTTTTCAGCCCGTCAGATTTTTAGCCTGTATCCGATCTGACTGCACTTAACATCCTCATTTACAGAGAGTGAAACAGAAGGCGAGGATCCTGCTCACCAGCACTCTGCAGTTAAAGCTACAGCACCACACACAGTCATATGAGAGTAATATTGTTAATAACATTTTAAATATCACTCTCGAGTTGTAAATAATCTTTTTTAAATTGCAGGCAAATGATGTGGTAACTACAAATCTGCTGAGTCAATCCCCTCTAGAGATGCACTGCTCTTGGGTAAGGACACTGTGTCCCAAACTGAATGATTAAAAAAAGAAGAGATTTATACAGCAAATCTCTAAGGATGGAATAACGTGTTCAAAGTAAGGTCACACAGTGGGAATGGATAGTGTACTGACGTGTACACTAGTTTTACAGCAAGAAATATGAACTTTTCTCACTGATGTGTTGTTGACTTTCGAGTCACTTTGATCCTCCCACTGAGACTCTGAGGTTATAATTGTTTCAACCACCACGACTTAGAGGATCATACAATTAGATGTGTGTAAAGGCAAAAGAAAAGGACACATTAAACACTCTTCTTTGAAGGGTAATTTGCATCTGATATGGTTCTTTGATTTTTAAAATCATATTTACTCCTCCTCCCATGGATGTGTGCAAATATTCTTCATTTCCAAAGTTTAACTACTTGATACCAGATGTGTCCTCCTTCATTAAAGAGTCCACTCTCAGTGCATTCGAACTGGAGGTTTGCAATTTTCATACCACACCTCTGGTGGTTGCATATTGGAGAGCAGATGACTGCGCACTAAGCTCCAGTATAACTGAGGTTTCGGCCACACTTGGTCTTTCTCAGGACAAGTTCAATAGAGATGTCAGATACAGCCTTATAGATACACGTCCTGCACAGTGCTAATTACAAGCTCAATCAGTATTTTTTAAAAGGAAACTAAAGACCTATCTTTTTCATCTGGCTTTTAACCTCTAATGTTAAGACCTTAGTCTTTGAGTTTCAAGCATTGATTTTTATATCCATTTTTATCACTTCTGTTTATTTTATCTTATACTGTTTCATTGACTTTATTTTTTTTATTGTTTTGTCTTGGTATGTGAAGCGCTTTGGGCAGCATGTTTATTTGAAAAGTGCTATATAAAGTTTATCTTCTAGACTTGCCTCTTTTCCCTATCAATGATTTCTTATCATTATGTTTCTGTATTATTCAGTTGTTTAGCTAAGGCTCCCAACTACTCAGTCCTGTGGTTTATAGACTGTCTCTGTGTCCTCTGTCTCTTCATGTGATCCCGCACTGACTAGATAATGTTGAGATCAGGACTCTGGAGGCCAGACCATCTGCTGCAGGACTCCTTGTTCTTCTTGTGTCTGAAGATAGTTCTCTGAGACTGTTTTTGGCTCGTTGTCCTGCTGCAGAATGAATTTGATCAGACGCCTCACTGATGGTGTTGTATGATAAGAATCTAAACATCTAACATCTGTCCAAAACTCTCGCACTGTACTGTACATCAGTCACTGAAGGTAAAACATCCAAGTGAAATAACAACAAGCAAAACACATTTTTAACTGCAGGGGACTTTAAAGTTTCCCAAGGCCGTGTGATTTTTGTTACAGAACATAAAGTAAACACAGCTGTGCAAAACACTTATTTTTTTCTGCTTTACTTACACTAGCACTGACACACTGAGCTTTCAGCTTTTCAGGTCAACACACTTGCACGATCATCCCACCCTCCAAGTTTCAGAACTATATATTGTAGCACTGTGACACTACATCTGAAATATGGCCACCCATCATCTGTAAAACACACCTAATTTGCCCAGAGGCAGAGCCTGAGGTGGGGTGTAGCCTTTAAGCCAAAAAATATGAGCATAGGACTGAACAGGAGCAGTGGGAAGAAGTGTGTTAGGTTCACAGCTTCCTGCCTGCCACAGTTTGTGGGCTCAGTGTGCAGATAATTAAGGTTGAGGGTGGACAGCTCCCTACAGCGCCAGTGTGCCTTGATCACGCAGAGCTGTGGACCGGGGCTATTCATTTTCACCAAGCGGGAACACAGCAGACGCAAGGCAAGAGTCACTGGGGAACTCTATAGGGAGCTGAGCTGTATGGTGGCACAAATAAAGAGGCTGTGAAAATGGAGGAACAGAGCACTTTATTTACTCTATTCATTTAAGGATGGTAGAACGGCAGAGACAGACTCCATCAACTTACTTTTGTATCGACTAGCGCCTCATTTTACACAGCTTTGGAGGTTTGTTTCAAGCTGTGAAGCGGTCCCAGCTGCCACAAAGAGGTTTAGTTGAAGTGGCTTTTTTCCTACCTGCTGTAAATATTGTGGAGAGAAGAAATCCTCTCCACTGCTCTTTGTACCCACTCACTTTTTTACTGTTTACTCTGTCCGCACCCATTGCCTGCACTGTGTTCCTGTCTGGAGTTTGATGTTTCATTTGTTTTTTTTGTGCATTAGAACACCAGTGGGCATCCAAAGTGAAGTGGTTGAGTGACTGAGGGAGTGGGAGTTATGAAGCCAGATGGATATGAATGTGAGAGTCCTTATTCTTCTCGCCTGAAAACTCCAGGCCCCGCTGCTGCTGCTGCTGAGCTCAGTCCTCCTTGCTTCCTCTGCAGCACTTCTCTCCTCATATCGTCAACCGAGGGAGTCCTCTTTATTTCCAGCATCTGTGCTGTGATGAGAAACACCAGCTAACTAGGCCACTGCATAATAAGCAAGAATAGCAGCAAAGTGAAATGAATAAAAAAAGAAAAGAGGGGGAAAAAGAATCAGTTCACGGGGGGAAAAGCTTATCCAACATGCAACTGCTGACAAAAGTAATTCAGCAAGCAAATATTGTCCTTATTCCTTTTACTGCAGATGCATTCATTTATTATTGCTTACCTTTACCTATAGCTTCTGCAGGGGTGCATTGGAGTTCACATCTCATTTCGGAAGTGAAGCCAGTGAAGCCCCCTGAGCTAAACTGTCATGTGACCGACGATGCACCTTGCTGACTTTTCGTTTGGTGTGTGTGTAAGCTGCAGTCCTGGGATCCCTCCTGGTGCTGCAACATTTCTGTGACACTCAGCATTTTTGCACTTGATTCACTTTGTCAACGGCTTCATTATTGTCTACTAGGAAGTGGCACATGTGGGAGTCTTCACTGCTTTTCACATTAGTTCTTGATCGTATCCTGCATACCGTGCATGTACCAGTGGCTATAATCACTATTTTATAATATATCAAATAATAATGTGAAAACAGTGTGAGAATGTGAAAGTGGCCGCTCATAGTCATAAACCTACAGAAAATGATCACCTGAATCTGCAGGCCCTCTCAGCACTCTCAGCTTCACAGAGCTTTAGAGCTTCTTTCAGCTCATTGTTCAGTTGTCCGACCTGCAGCGTTACTGTTCACTCTCACCACTCTCGTCTTGTAGCTGTTTTCAGCAAATAATCTCTGTAGACACACTGTATGCGACTTGCTCAGCACCAAACAGCAAGTTAGAAACTAGCTGGTGAACATGTTGGAGCATTTAGCAGCTAAACAGACACATATTTCCCTCAGGAAAATCAAAAAAATCAATTGTTGCAGGTTGAAGTAACACATTACTGCACTGTTCCTCTCTTTCTTTTTTCTCTCTCCAGTGTGGAGCATGACTTTCGTCTGCAGGAAGGGCAGGTGGTACGCACATGGAAGGTGGGCGACCCTCCGGAGGGCTCACCGCAGCCCTCCACTCCCCAGGCCACCACACCTCACCAACAAGACTCCCCTCAAGCGGTGCGGCCGCCTGCCACCAACAAGAAGAACAGGAAGAAATGCTTCTGGTTCCTCTGAGCGCCCAGAGGAAGAAGCAAGAGACATTTTGATACTGTAATGCACTGCATACCCTTCTTTAAAAAAAAAAAAAAAAAAAAAAAACTACAAATGATTAACTACGGTGGTTTGATTGCAAAATGAGTGTGGAATGAACTTGGAGAATTAAAATTCAAACACAAAGCTGTGGGAGGAGAAAGAGCCACAGAGGTTATGGTTTTAGCTGTTGCTGTTGGAGTTGATGAGAATGGTTTGACTGGGGCGTACATGTTGTTACTGCTCTTAAAATGCCTCTTCAGCACTTACAGGTTTGATACTGGTGCAGGGAAGTAAAAGTGCTGAAGTCAAATAAAAGCAAAAGTTCAGTCCACAATATGAGTCACAGTTAGGAAGCAATTAGGAGATATAAAGAGATATATATATATATATAGAGGGTGGAACGGGGGCAAGGGGCACAGTACAACAGGCAATACAGCAGAGAGGATAGAGCATATTTATAAAAGATTAAATGAATAGAGTTTCTAGGCAAAAAGACAGAGTGGAAGGATTCATCTTCATTAATGGACTTCATTAATGGGTCAGAACACCAGCTTTTATATCCAGAGACATTTAAAAAGAATTATTATGACCTGTATTTAAAACTTTTAATATACTGTAATTGATGACAAACTGCTATACGTGTCCACATGCACATACAGCACACACATGAACACATACATGAACACATGAACTGACACATTTACATAAAAAGCAAATATAAAATGAGAAAATGGGGTGAATTGAGTTCTGTACATATCAGAGCTATTCTGCTTGGATGCTATATTTCAGATATGGATTACTGCTCTATAAAAGTATTTTACCACAGCTGGCTGGTGTGTGTTTTCATGTTTCATGACCTTATCAGTGGTGAAAGAATCCTCATCATCAGATTCTTTACTGTGGTAAACGTACTAATACATGGATGTACTCCTACATTTAACCCACTAAAGTTAAAGTACAGGAGTATTATCAGCTCTTAAGATATCAAAAGTATTTGTTCTGTAGAGAAATACATTATTAGCTTGTTACATAAACAGGAAATGTCTCTTTGGTTTAGCTGCGAACAACTCATAAACATCTGTGACCTGACGAGGGGTCTCCAACTAGACACCGACAAACCAAAATGGTTGGGAACAGCTGAGTTGATCTTTAACAATATATTATATTTTATTTTTATTTTTTAAGTTTATCATTTTTGATCATTTTTATCATTGTTTATTTACCAGTCTAGAAAAAACATTGAGTTCAACATCAAACTTCATTCCTTGAAAAGTAATGCTAATGATGACTCTTGTTTTGCATCCATTTTTATCACTTCTTTTCTTCTACTGAAGTTAGCATGCTAACCAGCTAGCTCCCATTTTGTCACTTTCTGATACCGAGTCACTGTAGCGTCCAGTCTACCCTGAAGAAGTAGCTACTCGCAGGACATATTACAACCTCTTGTATTATAAACACAACGATGGCTGAAGCTGTTGGCAAGACTGGTAAATAGACAGCTGCTAATGCCAACATTGACTATGTAGCAACAGCATAACTCACATATGGTTAAATATTGTGATAAATGTAGTTGAGAAAAACATGTACCTCAAAAATGAACTAAATGTAAATGTACTTGTTGTCATCATTAGATGTTACTCGCTGTAGGAGACAAGGAGAGGTAAATGACTTCTAACAAAACGACAAAAAACATTTTATGCATTTCAAGGATGTCACAACCGAAATGCAAGTAACAGCAGCTCCTCAGTCCTCAGATGGCGGCTCAGACAGCCCACTTTCCTGGACACTCCAGGGCAAGTCTCAGGAAATTAAGCCTCAGCTGTTTGATGGCTGTGAGAAGCCCCAAATATTACTACTTAGTAATTCATGACACACATAAGCTGCTTCTATGAGGCTCTGAGGTGGTGTGAGATCGTGGCCTAATTTATCCCAAACTTCGGAAAGTGTTAGCTCTCAGTTTGTCTGCCTGCTTGTTTGGATTTGTATAACTACTGCCAGCTTTCACATTGCCCCAAACAAAGCAGTTAGAAGCTGTTTTGTTTTTGTTGGGAAGTGTCATTGGAGGGAATAGATGTTTTGTGGTCCCTGTCAGGCAGTCAGGGGTCCACAGTCCCTCATGTGCTGGACTTGGAACTGCCACTTTGTCTTGCAGCGTGGGCTCTCAAGACATGAGTACACAAGCATGCATATATACACATGAGCAGACACACACAAACACATCAACCTAAGCTTGTTCAACAGAGGCCCCATGTTCACCGACTTAGCTCTCCGTCCCGCTGTGCTGCACTGAGGTGTAGAAGTTGAAAAGCTTTTGCGGCACGCACCTCCGCTTCAAAATAAGCAACACATTTCACACACAAACCCTGTCACACACGGCACCACACAATTCCACTTCACACACATACACAGTCGCACAGCTAACATATTGTTCTCAGACCAACACAATGCATTATCTCCCCCGCAGTTGTTCCTCTCTCCCTCACAACCAGGCACATGCTCCCTCCTAGTAGCTCTGTGTGTGCCGCGCAGTGCTGAGAGGAGTGTAGAGTTGTCAGTCATTAATCTGCTACAGCACAGCCTGTAATCCTGATGACAGAGCGGAGCGGGCTTACAGAGAGCAGAGAGGATCTGAGCCCAGCCTGGAGTGGGGAACAAAGGAGCCAGAGAAGACTGGCTCTGAATCTATAAAGAGAAAGGAAGTGAGTGCGAGTGTGTGTGTGTGTGTGTGTGAAGGGATTCTGGGGTGAGGTAGGTAACTATTTTGTCAGCAATGCTGCAGTGCTATTCAAGAATGAATGCTGGCACGCACAAAAGAGAGAAAAAGCTTTAAATGTAAAGCAACCCGGGCTGTGGGTGTGTCACGCTGACACTCCAGGTAAACGGGCTTCAGTCCGGACTGGTCATTATGGAGCTGCGGAGATACATGGTGGCCTGCAGAGAAACAGAGAGCTTATTTTGAGGCCTCTTCAAAGAAACATCAAGGGTCAAAGTTGGCTCACGCAATTCAGCGCAACATCAGTCGAATCTCGGCTGAAAATGAAGGAGGAAAAAAATAACCATGTCTGGAGGCATCAACAAGCATGCATAATGGGCATGTGAAAACAACTACAACTGCCCCTGCATGCTGAGAGCGGAAGCAGCAAAGCTAATACTGCATGAGTCATTGAGCTTAGGCTGCTATAGAGATATTATGTTTCACTTTACCACATTACAACTAAAGAGGTCATTTCACAGTCAATCAGACCGAGGAGTCAGAGGTGCTGGAGACGTAACCTGTCCGCCAGTCCGGCAGCCAAATATTGTTTGGAGGCTAATGCAATAAATGATGCAACATAAACTGTTCTTTTTCCCAATGACTTAATAATGATGCTGATAAACAAGCCCCAAAGTTGCAATGATACTTGAAAGAATTTGCTTTTCTTTGAACTGAGATAGGAACCTCATTAGTGACCAAATAAAAGAAAAATATGGATTGAATGTGAACCAGGGGATTCAAATTAAAAATACACCCCCCCCACACACACACACACACACACAGAGAATGAGAGAGAGAGGGAGACTGACACAATGCCTGGGTGCATCCTCTGGCTCGGCTTGTTAGATTTCAGAAGCATCACACACACAGTACGACAGTCATATCTGTGTGTGTGAGTGTGCATGTCTGTGTGTGTCACTGGGAAATTGTAAATAATGAATTAAAAGGTTCCCATTTCAAGACGACCCGCCAAGTTTCTGAGTCAACTGCGATAGCTGCAGATTGGTTTAATAAAATATGAGCTAAATTCTCCCATGCCACTGCTGTCACTGATGCAAAAAAGGGCGATGAAATGTAAATATATTGTCGCTCATCTGAGAGGGACATGGAAACACTTTAAGACCTGAGACACCAGCTGAGGAGGAAAATTTGATCAGATCTTTATGGCACCTCTAGAGGCAAAAGGAAAGGTGAGAAAATGTCAGTAGGCTGAATGAATTTTGAATCGTTTTTGGACATTTTGGCTTCACAGGAAACACGAGAGGAGGCAGAGTGGGATGGCATGCGACAACGGCCTAGACTGAATCATGTTGGAGGAGGTTCAGAAGAATCAGAAAAACTTCCCAAATGTACATAATTGGAGTTTGGAGGAACATCAACATAAGATCTGGGCTGTGAGCGAAGTTTTTACTGTGTGCTCATTCCTTCGCGAGTAATGACTTTTTTAATATTTATTATTTAGAGTATGCGAGCTGCCCACCTTCATGCCCCAAATGCAGTCATACACCAGTCAATCTTGAGGCTGAAACCTGGTTTTTCTGTTTCTCTTTGATTCCTGTGGGCGAATATACACAGGGGTCATTTTACATTCATTTCTAGTTTTTTTTAGTTTTTCATACCTGCACCTAAACTTCTGTTTCAAACCGGCCTCCCAACAGGAGGTGGATCAATCAGTCAGTTTGCTTGAACTTGGAGTTCGGTCTCGTTCCGCACTGAGAAAAACAAAACAACAACAAAAAAACAGCCCTGGGTAAAAACACAACCTCTTCTTTCATCTGAATGCGGCCACTCGATTTTCAATTGATACAGCGAAGGTGCCAACGCAGAGGGCAAGAGCAAAAAAACAAAGGGTCATCCAGGAATAAAGTTGAACTTTTGCTGCGACGTAATGCGGCACTGTCCGGCAAGGTGCTGCAGTGCCCAATCAAATACACACAATCCGGTATTACCCTTTAATGTGAATGTTGCATCTCTGATTATTTCCACTGTACTAACGTTTGAGAGTTGTGAAATCCTGTCTCATGGTATCATTAACCGCTGGACAGTGTTTGAGTATCTTATAAGCCATCACACTCATGGTTGTGTTCTTTTTTCACACATCCCAACCAACACTGATTTCTGTTTGAGCACCATGGAACCAACCCGCACACCCGCCAAAACTCAACAACGCATCGTGGGGAACTGCGTCAAGGAAGCTGATTGATCAATCACTGCAAAAATACACAAGCATAAGGTTTGACAGTTCACAAGAAAAGGATCAAAAGTCAAAAAAGCTGCTAAATCCACACCACGGATGACAGTGTTCAGAACTTAAAACTGTGAACTTCTTACCACGACATGTCATGTGGCAAAACTCATGACGCTGAACAATGAGTTCATAAAACAGCGAGAAATTTTGAACTAAGAATAAATAAGAGTTCATGCCTGTGCTGCCTGCGGGGCAGTCAATGTGCTCAGGAACACGTTTGACAATTATTTTCAGGGGGATGTGTCACTGTTTGAGAGGAGTTTTCTGAACATCAAAGTCAGTCTCTCTGAAGACATGTTAGATAACTTCAAAGTCCTGTGACTGCTTTGCCGAGAGGTGCTTTTCCTTTGTTTTGTTCAGCTAGTTTGTTTTCTACCCCGTTGAGGAGTAGATGATAAAGACTGTGAGCGCGTATTGCATCATGAACCTGCTCTTTGTAATTTATGATTCAAGGACACAGTGGACATCGAACATGACTATACACCAAAATACTCTGACAGGTTGGCATCCAGGCAAGAAGCTTGCAGAGTAACACTTACAAGTGATTTCTTTTTTTCTATTTTATTTAGCAACTGCCATGAATAGACACGTGATGACGGAGCTGTGTTATTTTATAATTTAAAAAATGTTCTCTACGTTTATCAATCTAATAATCTTTTTTTGAGGCTCTTAATTTCCTGATCCAACACAGAAAATTGGTCTAATAATTACTCACATCCACCATTCATATGGAAGTCCTTGAACAGAGCATGGCTGCTTACCGTGGAACTGTATTGTTATTGGGGTCACAACTTGCATGTACCTGCATGTCTTCGATACCAGGCAGAAGCTCAAACCTGCTTTTTCTAGCCTTACCTGATAATAATTTTTCCAGACATACCTTGTTGAAAGCTGAGGTTGCGTGAAAACCATTTTTCGTCTCAATGAACAATATGTTGTTGAACCTATTGAGCAATAGGTTTTTTTTTTCATGTGATTTTTTGACTGCGCACTGCTCAGTGGTTTGATGAAGGCAGACGGTTATGCAATATTTGAATCAGAAACTGACAATAGTTTGGGGCTGCTTGTTTATCTGTCAATCAAAACTGATCAGGTCACATCGACACAATCCTGATAAAAAACAGATTATTAGATTTTTTGAGTGTTAAACCTTTAAAGGAATAGTTTGATATTTGGCGAAATACATCGATTTAGTTCATTGTTGAGAAAATAGATATCACTCTAATTTTGTGCAATAGAAACAACACTAGCTCAGCCAGTTAGCTTAGCGTAGCACAAAGACTGGAGACTGTAAGAACAGGAAAATGAAAGCAGCTCCTAAAGCTGATTAACACATCTCATTTGTAAAATCCATACAAAAACTGAAGTGTACACATGTAAAGTGTGGTTTTAAATTGGCTCCTATGGTGGACTATTTCTTGGCTTGGCGTAGTAACTGACAGTTAACTGTTGGACAAGTTAAACAAGTGAGATATAACATGTTAATTAGTTAGCCTTAATGGTGCTTTTAGCTGTTTACCCCCATTTCCTGTCCTGATGCTAACCTAAGCTAACTGGCTGCTGGCTGGAGATTTATATTTAACGTAGAGACATCTGAGAGGTATCAGTCTTCTCATATAAGTCTCGGCAAGAAAGTAAATAAGTGTATTTTCCCAAAATGTTGAATTTTACACTTTAATTTAGATTGATGATTACAGTCATGAATATTTAAGGTCATACAGAAATACTTACAGTAAGATTTTTAACCAAACCAGTTTTCAGGAGCTTTAAATATTTCATATGTTAAAACCCATCTGGGTTTCTGTCCAAATACCCAGTCTGATAGAAAAGACCGGCTGCTGCCTTATCAGAAATGATCAGCTATTGTGCTGACTTTTATTTCCCACAGCATCGAATCAGCAGCAAAGAGGCTGAAGTCTGTAACTCCTCTTAATTAGTACTAGATCCTCCACCAGCACGCAATATACATCACATTATAAACCTCATCTACCTGCCACACATAGAGTGGGTCTCTAGTGGCATTATTATATGACTAATACTGTGGCATTAATTGAAATTTCTGTCCCTGAAGATCAGTGTCAGAGGATAAGCTATTATAAAACTATCTCCTTGTCTTGGGCTGGAGTCCATTCAGGCAAAGTAAAGCCACAGTATGCAATCTATAATATGGACCGGATCAATGAAGAGGAAGGGCAGCATTTATGAAAATAAAAAGCACGATCTCGCTGGTAAATATGTATAGTTTCAACTTTCTCCCCGGTTAATTTCATTAGCCAAACAATATTAATGTGTAATGATAACTTAGCTTTTGATATTATTAAAAATATTATCAGGAAATGTTTTAATATTATATGGGATGTGTGGTTAAAAATATACTGCAGTTTCAATGCCAGGTCCATCATTTTCATTAGGTTTGGTGTGATGTAATGCAAAACAGGCAACATTCCCTCTGAAATAATGCACAAAGATTCAACTAAAATTAACATACTGGGACATGTTGCATCACATATTCTGGTAATCCTCCTCCAGTTCCTATCAACTCCAGCCATTTGCATTTCTCTATGTAACACAGTATTGTAGTGTGTGAAACATGCAATAATAAGCTACCTTGGCGCTGGATGTTGACTTAAGATCAGCTTTCTCTGTAGTATGCTACAGTATAAGACGATGAATAAAGCTCTCCAGCTTTTGTAGATCATACAAAGGATTTCAGTTCGTTCGTCTCCGCCCCCAGTTTCTCCTTCAGTTTTCTTAACAACTGTTCGTCACTAATAACTGTATGTAAAACAAGTTGTGTTACCAACGTACGCCTAAGTAAATATTATAGCTCCCCTCAGTTTTACAGATCAAGTTTGATTCATTCACTGAAAGACCAACAAATCACTGTGTGCGCTAACAAAAGTCAATCAAAAATGGTAAAATACTCATCTGTGTCTCTATGCTCAGAGCTTTGAATCTTTTCAAGCAGTAGGGAGTTACTCTCTGAATAGTTTTTGCCCTGGATTTTGTTTCTCTGGCAACATACAAATGCTCCATGTCTAACTCTTGCAGAAACTACTCAGGGTAGTAGTGGACTATTTACGGATAAATTTCCTAACTGATCATTAATCAAAGATAATGCAGTAAAGGTCAATGCTCTTAGTAATGAAGCTGGAAATACAGCAGTATTTACTGAGATTAAAGGTTCATCAAGTAAGTTTATGTGGAGCCTGATATTACCATTATAATCGGTTTAAAAGCCCAAACATAATAAATCAGAAAAAAAAACAATCAATCATTTAGAATCAACAGGCCCAAACCTTTTGAAATTTTGTCTGCTAGTTGTAGCATACAGGCAGCAGGACAGTGGCTCTGATCTTATGTAACTCAAAGTAAGTAAGTGTATTTCCCAATATGTCAAACTATGTCTTTAAAATACTGCATTGTTAATGTTAAAAATCATACATGTGCAGACATCAACAACCCACAGATTTGCATTGCGTGTAGGTCTACGCTGTCTGTGATTTTTCAATTCACTAACTGCAATTTATCACCACTCAAGTTTCTAGTCTTTCCCATCTGTGTAGAACTGCAACATTAAAATTTAAGAATATCTTGATGGTCCTTTCATACACCCTGAAGGATTTTTTTCCTGATTGCTTCAGATTGACCCAGTTAAAGCAGTGAATTTTTATATGAAGGGATATCGCTTCACAATACACTGACCGCTGGGGAAAGGCATTTGGCCCAATAAAATAAAATAAAATAGAATAAAATCATTGCATTGAGGCAAATATTATACCCCCCCCCCCCCCCTGTATTTAAGTACAGAGTGAACTGTGAAACATACTGCATACTGACATAAAATAATGATACAGACACCAGCAACATGCTGTTAAATAAATGTAGTGGAGAATAATTATAAGGAAATACTAAAGTAAAGGACAAGTACATCGGTACTTAATAAAAATCATCTGTTTGTGATTTTTGATATTTAGTCAGAGACATTTTGCAACATCAATAACTCAAGAGCATAAACAAGAGCAACTCAAATGTGATGATGCCACAGAAACAAAACTTATTATTAGCTGTGTTTGTTATGAGTGTGGCTAATTTATTTTTATTTTATTCAGTATTAGTCATTGCATCTGAAAATGTGATGTTGTTACCATCCTTTCCATCTCTATATAAAGACAGCTGGACATTCACTAATGTTGCTCCCTGCTGCTGTCAGTTTATTATGGAGGCCTATAGAGATGACACTTTGATGACACTGCCTTCCTTGTTGAATCTTTTACGGGTAATTAGCAGGGAAATTAATGGTCTATTTGACTAAAGTGCAACATACGGCAGAAGCTGCACCATAAATAAGGACATTTAGTTTCGCGCTGCTGCCCACAGGTCGGATCCCTCTCTGAAGGACACGCTGCAGTTGATCCCTGGCCTCCATGTTGAAGGAGTAATTTGAGAGCTGCGTGTTCCCGGTGAAGCAGAGTCAAGTCTTGGCAACTTCAGCCGACGAGCATCCTTCCGTTTCTGCAGAACATCTGATGAAAGAAGTTTCTCTGCAACAGTGGGCTTTTTGAATTTTCAACGAAAAACTATGACAAACGCGGAAGTCGCATGAAACACGCGGGCGCCGTCTAATTAAAGGAAACCTCTTCACCTGTGCCGTGATGGTGCGTTTTCTCGCGCTGTGGATCGGAACTCTTCTTCAGTTTTGTCAAGCAACGATTTACACCAACGACTGGGCGATAAGAATAAGAGGCGACCCGGAGTCTGTGAACAGGACAGCAGAGAAATATGGATTCACAAATATGGGTCAGGTACGTGTGGTCCAACACAGACAAGCACCAGACATGGACAAGTTTGCATTATTGATTCCAACTGTTGTCAAAGCTCTTAATTTCTCAGTCTGTCACAGTTAATATTGTGTCTTTTAAATTAAGAAAACTTGAAATGAGGCCACAACCAACTGAGAGACAAGAAACAGAAGCAGACAAAGTACTGGATATGTACAAAGTTTTGCTTGTACAATGTCAAATATGTCAAATAATCAACTGGAGCTGTAACACACATTTTATTTCATGTTACATTTATTGATTTAGTGCAAAAAATGTGATTGTGTTTGCATTTCACCATCAGTTATCTGCCTGGTAGAAACTAGAGCAATGTTTAGAAAGATTCTTAGAAAGATAAAAGATTCTTGCTCATATTTGAGAGTCAAAAATATTTGATCATCTTCAGTATATATCTCAAAAGATTAAAAAAGCTAATAATCCTAACCAGTATTAATCTGCCACTAAGATGCTGCAAAAGGAAGTTAAAATATTGGTTTGTCTCATAGACTGAACACTTCCTCTAACACTGCTGGACCTCTGCTTTTGTGGCCTTCTGGAGAACCTTTTTATGTCAGAAGTCAGCAGCTGCTCATCAACGTTACAAGCCTGTCAAGCTGCCAGAAATCACATTTTGTTCTCTCACCTCTTACGTTCATTTCAGTACCCTGACCTCCAGCATATAATATTAATTATCCACACAGTTAAACCCTGAAGAACCAACATCCACTGCTTTATTGCCATTTCAGTTAAAGCCACAGAGCTTTTGTCAGTATGTATATGAAAGAAATAAAAACAGAAATCAATCAGACCATACTCATCAATATGCCCACAGAATGACCCAAAGAAAATCAATAAATAATAAAACTAATAAATAAAACAGAGAAAGCTGTAGAGCCCGGGCCCATAAAATTCAACACATGTACTCCCTCGGGATTGGTTCTGTAATGAAAGTTGCAGGTCTCGGGTCTGTGTTTCACTGTGGGTGATATGAACCAGAGAGACGCTTTTGAAACTGAAAAAATACTTGGCTTTATAGAGCTGACGACCGAAATCAAAGAGCAAATTTCACAACACAGCCATCAGGGAATAAATTAGGACCATAATTTATTCTCGTCAGTCATAGAAAATGGCAACACTTTTTTATTAAACCTAAATTACTCAGAGCTCTTCTTCTTATTGTATGTAATAAAAAAAATCTGCTCACATCATGGCATTGTGGACACAGACACACACACAGGTACAGGATGTGCATGTATAAGGCACACATGAGCAGCGGTGTGGCTCAGGTTGCCTTGGGCTGAAAAACTATCACAGGTGTAAGGTAGCCGCCTTAATGAAAGACACCAAAGGCACTTTCATAATTTAACAGCTGTTTAGCACGGAGACAGCGCCGCACACCTTCACCAGGAAAACAAATTCATTTAGAGGATTTGATGTCTGTTTCACCAGATCGGAGACCTGAGGAGTTATTACAGTTTTCGCCACCACGAGACAGCGAAGCGTTCCCATGTGTCCAACAAAGAGGTGACTGTTAGCGTCGCCAAGGAGACCAAGGTATAGTAACGGGAGAAGTGGAAGACTCTGCTGGATTATTAATCGGCTGCATGTCCCCTCCCTTGCCTCTTCATACAAACACACGACACACACACACACACACATGTTCATGGAGTGGCCCCTCCCCACACCAAGACACACACTTGTGCCCCCACATCACGGACTAACACACACATACACTGACAAAACCTACAAATGCCAAGAGTCAAAGAGGAACAACATGCTCAGTGTTAAACACCACATTTCAATTTTTTACAAGCATTAAAATTAAAGTTGCCCGAAGGACAAAGCACATACAAGAGAGAGAGAGAGAGAGCGCAAACTTAAAGGGATACAAAAAAATTCTACAAATATGAAAACGCATGCAACAAGGGGAAACACATGCAACAAGAGTTGCTTCACCAGAAGTGCTCGGGGATGACAGCATTACAGATGGACTTATTTCTGAACAGACTTTTTGAGGGGAAAAAAATGTATTGACAGTGAATGTAGTAAAAAATACAGCTGGTATCTAATCTGTGATGTATATTTATAAACACTTTTATTTAAATGTTTATTGAACAAGTGATACAGCTGCTCGTATTAGAATGGCAAAGTGTATGGAGGCAGCACTGTGGTTAAACTGTCCAATAAAACATGTATTTATAATGTATCCAGCTTTACCCTCAGACAAATTGGCAGCAGCAAATATTAGCTTTATTTCAACGACGGCGCACATTGACTGGCCTCTCACCTCTGGAATCGGACAGCGAGCTGCTGGACTGCAGCTCTCTATCTGCAGGGGGTCCTCACATCTCCCAAATCGTCATTTTCTCATGTGAAAAAATACCAAATTTAATGGATAAAAGTGTATAATGTATTGTTTGTCAAGAATTGAGCCCACCACCCGTCCCGTGGCACTTCTGGAGTAGTAATTGTTGTTGCGTGTGTTTTCACTATGTGTATGTGTTGTGTTGTTTATTGTAATTCTGGATTTGGAATATGTTTTCCTTTTAATGTTTGTACTTTAAGTCTTGTATGTGTTTTCCTATTTGTAGCATTTTTGTATTGGTTTCTATCACTAACATTAATACAGTTCACTCTGATAGCATGTACCAAACTTCAAGGTGATCAGTCCTATAATTGTTGTCTGTCGCTAGTAGAAAAGTCAGGGAATTACCAAAGTTATCAAGATTCATACAAAACTTCCGCAAAATCTATGTTGTAGATTTAGAGATATTTCAATGGGTAAGAGGCAAAATCTGACCTGCTGCTGGCACTAAAAGAAATGTCAGAGGGTTCATCCTTTGGGAACCATGAATGAACAAACCGCCTAGGCCGTTCTTCTAGCGTGGCTAAAAGTACATGTCTACCTAAGTACAAATACCCTGTGTGTTCCTTTTTTAAGGTGGAATGGCTCCAACAGCAGGTGGTCCAGAGAAGAGTAAAGAGGAACTCCAGAGCAAGCCACATGTTCTCCTTTTTAGACATGAAAACCAAACGCCTTCCTCCTGCCCATCCTCAGTCCAACCGCACCCAGATGCTGCACTTCAACGACCCAGTGTGGAACAGCCTGTGGTACATTGTGAGTCAGTTTGTTTGTTTTTCTTTTTTTTTCTTTACTAAACTCAACTCTGAAACACAGACACACAAACCCAGACAGACAGAGCCTAAAATAGACCCTGATTTATTCTTTACTCCCAAGGGCTAAATTGGATGTCCCACTATTTGCTCCACAGCACTGCAGCGATGAGTCCACAGGCTGCCAGCCTCGTATGAACATTGCAGCGGCCTGGAGGAGAGGGTACACGGGGAAGGGTGTGGTGGTGTCTGTCCTAGATGATGGCATTGAGAGAGAGCATCCGGATCTGAAGCCAAATTATGTAAGTGCCCTGGGATGGGAGGCTCTTCTTGGGAAGGGGACATTAATCATAAGCAATTTGGCAGAGCTCTTAGTGTAAGAGCGCAGAGCTGAGACAGATATTGCAGGCAGAGCTTTTGGGCCAAAGGTTTGGAAAGGCCGGCTAAGAGTATTGGAATGGACATTAAACGTCTGATCCACTTAACTGTCGAGTGGACTGGTGAATAATGCTCTTTGTGATTTGTCTGATGAAACAGAGACAGATAGCTGCTGGCATCTTGTTATGTGCTGCTACTTACTATCCATCTGATTCAGGATCCTCTCGCCAGCTATGATGTGAACGGACAAGACCGAGATCCTTCTCCGAGTTATTCAGACAATGCTGAAAACTAGTGAGCGCTTCTTCTTATTTCTAGATTTCTCTTTGCACCTGTTTTTCCTTTTCCAGTCATAATTCTAACTTTAATTAATGCATGCTTTTCCTTTCCATTTTTTCCCCCAGTAATTACATGCATATATGGATATGCAAATTCCCCAGTCTGAATTCTGTCTTCTCACTGGTTTGATGTAACGGAAATAGCCCGTCTTCTCCTCATGCATATGCATCTAACCTCATGTTCTGATGTTCTCCTCCTTTCTCCGAAGCCATGGGACTCAGTGTGCAGGGATGGTTGGTGCCGCTTCAAACAACTCTCAGTGCACGGTTGGAGTGTCTTTCCATGCACGGATAGGCGGTGAGACCATGTGACGGCACGAAACTAGCATGTTGAAGGACTTTTGGAGGTCAGAGTTTTGTATATAATGGATTCAAACACGATCTTTGCTCTTCTGCCCCCCTGTACCTGTAGGCATCCGTATGCTGGATGGAGATGTGACAGACATCGTGGAGGCCCAATCACTGAGCTTCAAACCACAGTATATTGATATTTACTTAGCAAGCTGGGGGCCAGCAGATGACGGAGCCACTTTGGAGGGGCCTGGGCCTCTGACTCATCTCGCTTTACAAAACGGCATTAAAACAGTGAGAGAGAGAGAGAGAGAAAGAGTTTGTGTGTGAAAGAGAAAGAAGGGGAAAAAAGCTTGTTGGCTGTGTGTGTGTGTGTGTATGTTTGTTTACATCTGTGTCCTACCTTCGGCTGTGTATTTACTCCAAGGGCTTATCATTTTCTCCCTATCAATGTGTAAATACCATTAATAAATTAATCACCTCTGTCTGCTTCACCAATTAATCTCAGGGCCGGCATGGGAGGGGCTCTGTTTTTGTCTGGGCGTCTGGAAACGGAGGGCAGAGAGGTGACCACTGTTCCTGCGACGGCTACGGCAACAGTATCTACACCATCTCTGTCAGTAGCAGCACTCGGCGTGGAAGCCAGCCACATTACCTGGAGCAGTGCACCTCCACACTGGCGACAGCTTATGGTGGGGAGACAAAGAAGACGGTGAGTAGAGGCTGTGAGAAACATAAGAAATGTCTCCAGGACCAAAAGACTTGTACATAAACCTTTGTGTGCTGAGATAGGTCTGTGTGGGAAATGGAGACACTCTTACTCACAGAGAATCCACAAGTAACCCCGGCCCCTCTCGGTCAGCACTTATAAACACACTCTGCACATTGCTTCTTTACTATAATCAACACACTACGGGTAGCTTTATCTAAATGTTCCAGAAAAATATTTTCTCGCTTGAGGTCATCACCCCAAATTTCAAAACTACACTGTAAAAATACCAAATTATGTTCTTCTATGTTCCATCTGCAGCAATTACAAGTTGTTAGGCCTTAGAATCCTAAAATATCTGTAAAATAAAAATATCAATATATATCATAAAATATAATAAAAGTTTAGACTGTGCCTACAACAAAACAAAAGCGTCTGAGTCTTGATAACTTGCACATCTCAATCTGTGATTCATTCTGTTAACTTAAGTCAGGAATGAAGGAAAAACTATTTTTACTGCGTGTTTTTCTTTATCTTTCGGATTCTAAATCTCATATGATGTTTGTAAAATATGTTTCTTTTATTATTAACTCAGTGTTCATGATATTTCCCAGCATGCATTGCATTTAGGTTAAGATTTTCCACAAATCCAAAATTCTTTTTGATCTGAAAAAGTTACATAATGGAAACTGTTGTCTTTTTACACATTCAGATAGTAAAACTATAATGAAGATATAGTTGGTGTGCACCTCAGACACTTCCTGTTCTCTTATTATGTGAGGTGCTTAAATCATAAGGGTCATCTTGAAGAACTCTGCTCCTGGGTTCTTTGTGTACAGTAAAATCTCCCACGAGTGATAACTTTACACCATATATTACATTAGATTCATTTTTATAGTGATTGTGCAGAGGACAGGTACAAAGCCAAATGCACTTAGCATCTAATTAGTAGTGCAAAGCAAGAGCATCATTCACAGCTAAAGTGCAGGTATGAGTAAGTACGAGAGAATAAATTATGCTATTATATCCAAAGATGAGCACTTTAGCACTTAATTCGAAATTAGTTTGTACTTGTTTTTTAAGTTTGTTATTTTACTGTCTTGTATGTGTTTTCAACATATTTTTTGTAGCAAATCCAATTGCCCCCCGGGGACAAATAAAGAGTCGAAAGTGAAGCTGAATACACAGAGATGAGATGATAAAATGAAAAGAAACTGGAGAGCAAGTTAATTTGAAAAACTGAGAATTATGGAAGTGGATGCAGCACAAAGATTTAAGTTACTTTAACTTAGCAAATAATGATATGTGATGATGTAAAATAATATGTTATTGTCTGAGTTGGATAAACTCAAAGCATAAACTGAAGAAATTCAGTTAAATCATGTGGTTACATAACTAAATATCAGCATACCATAATTTCATGACCCGTTTAATGTCATCAAAGTCTTGTAATACTTAATTTTTCAGTTGCATCATTTCTGAATATTTTTCTGATAATTTTCAAGCCATTAACTGAGAAATATCTAATTAATAATTCCAAATAACTGCTGAAATAACCTGGTCGGTCTTTAACTCTGTGCTCAGCACAGCATTATTATTTCCAATAATAAATGAATGACTAATGAATATTTTCTTGGGTTTAAATTATGTTTCTCCTTTTTTTATAAACCAAGTTACATTGTTCCCATCAGGAAACCTTTTGGAAATTATTTGATCGTTAAAGATTCATAAAAATAAAACATTATATAAACCTGCCATGAAGTAAGAAATATGTAACTATTGACATCACAGCTGCTTGGAATTCTATAGTTGGATCTAATAATCACTGTCGTCTTGCCAGCTGCTTAAAGCCAAAAAAATACACATTTGGGAAATGAGGTGGAGGCTGGGGGGAGCAGTGTTGGGGGCGAGCAAGCGACAACTTATGCAGTTGAGTGTGATCTTCTGAGACACCTGTCAATCAAATAGATATGCCCCAGAAATATACTCTGGGAACTTTCTTCCTGCTGGAGCAGTAACTTATAAATTCACAAAAACATGAAGAAATGAAATTAGCTAATTAGACCCTATAACCTCCTGTGGGAAATTGTTCTGGCTCTTCAGGGCGAGGGAGAGGTTTTCCACTTGTTTTATTTGTTTGCATAGACAGTACCTGGAAATACTCCCAATTCATGCTTTGTCAATTAGTTTATTTTGTTTCTGATTGGTCTCACATGGACCTGTGACTTGAGTCAGCTTGTCACAAATGTCAGTTTAATTGTAACTTTTTTAATCAAATGTTATTTGTGCAAACTCTTAGTGTAGTGGTGCCATAGTGTGAAATATAATAATAAAAATACAAGAAACTAAAAAGTCACCAACCAGCCAAGTTGCAATTTGGTCACAACCCCCCTCCCTGAGTTACAGCATTGAATAATGGCCAGAGGTGTTTTTGCAGTTGACCTTTGACTATTTGGATATAAAATGTGATCACTTCACCATTTTATCCTTATAGACATTTGTGTCAAATTGTGTTATAATTAACGTATGAATTTGGGAGATATGGCCAAAAACATGTTTTGCCAGGTCACAATGACCTTTGACCTTTGAACACCAAATTCCAATCATTTCATGATGCAACTCACAATGATCTAATAAATTAAAACACATAGAAACGGAAACAGTAAAATCTTTGGTGGTGCAATAGACAAATGTGTATGGTGTAGTGGTACTCAACCCAAATATACTGGAAGTCTTGAGCAACCTACTCCATCATGTAAAGAATAAAAAGCCTGTTAAATACTGAAAAGATCTGTTGTTCCCGACAGGTAACGGTGGGTCCACAGCAGGGCTGTAGCCCACCTCAGTCAGGAACCTCCCTCTCCTCCTCCATGGCTGCAGGTGTCATCGCTCTCACTTTGGACGCAAAGTAAGCAGCTCTCCCACGCACACACAAAATCCACACATGCAGCCACCGTTGAAATCAATAGGTATAGTCAGGTGACGAGAGTATGATGTTTTGTCTCCGTTTGACCTTTTCTCAGCCCCTTGCTAACCTGGAGGGATGTGCAGCATATTATTGTCCGGACATCAAAATCTCATCATCTTATTGCCCCTGACTGGCACATTAATGGAGCTGGATACAAAGGTATTCCCGTCAGATCTCTGCTGAATTTCAAACAGTTTTCAATATTTGCCAGTAGTTTAGAAAATATCAACAATTACATAATATCTTTTGGATGCAATCGTCAAAGAAATTATAATAAAGATGATGAGCAGGGATGGCTTGATAAGCATATTTTTGGTAAATGTTCTTTCAGCTCTTTTTAGGGAAACTATAAAACAGCGAGCATGAAACTAATGAGATGCTGTGAGCAGAACAGTGATAAACGCCTACAAAGTCCCAGGAGTGTGTGAAGTCTTTTATAAGCTACAGCGCCTTTTATGCCCCAGCTAATGTGTGTGTGTGTGTGTGTGTGTGTGTGTGTGTGTGTGTGTGTGTGTGTGTGTGTGTGTGTGTGTTTGGGGATGTGCGGGTTCTCTGTCAGTGAGCCACCTGTATGGCTTTGGCCTGCTGGATGCTGAGAGCATGGTGAAGGAGGCTGAGCGCTGGAAACAAGTGCCCTCACAGCATGAGTGTGTGGAGGAGGCTCCCATCCAGCTGAGCAGGTATCACACCAACCGCACTGCAAGAGATCTCCGCTTTTAGTCAGGGCTTCCCTTGATTCCTCCCCTTTCATCACACTTGATTTATTTCTGTCTCAGTTCTCACATGGATTTCTCTCGCATTTGTTCTCACACACTTTAATGGGTGTCATTTTCTTTACCGCTCCTCTCTTTGTAACTCTCTCCCGTGCTTCTTGTTTTCTGCCTCCTCTCTTATCTCTGCCGCTCACTGTGCCTCTTTATTCTTTTCCTCTCCCCGTCTCATGACAGAGCTATTCATCCCGGCTCGGTGCTGACGTCTGTGTGTGAGACTACAGGCTGCTCCACCAAAACCCAGCAGCACGTTGCTTATGTGGAGCATGTCGTCGTCCGTGTTACCATCACTCACGGTCGTCGCGGCGACCTTTCTATTGCGCTCACATCCCCTTCAGGCACGGTGTCGCAGCTGCTAGCTAACAGGTAACTTCAGTTCTTCAGTTCGGCCTCAGTTTGGCACCTCAGTCCCAATAGGAGGATGAAATGTGGACTTTGGCAAACACTACTGGAAAATTGCAGGAGCGGTGCTCACATGATGTTTCACAGGAGCTGGTATCTGGGAAAGTTTCTGGTTAAATTAATTCCTGTCAGTTTCTTACTTTTTAGCAAACTCTGCAATACCAAAAGTATAGCACAAATCAACAGCAAGAGCACAAGAAAGTGTTGATAACTATTTAAAGCAAATTGGCGCAAAGCAACTATGTATATTTGCTGTACTTAAAGCTGCTCTAATAATCAATATTTTTATTTTAACAATGGATGAAATTACTGTGTGTAATCTGAAAGTGAAGAAATCCTTGTTTCCAGCCACAACAGGGAGCTACTTTGAGCAGATGCTTATAAGAACCCAGTGTACGCTACGTGTCCAGCACCTGTTAGCAAGGAGCTACTGAATGTAGTAGAGGATTTAGCAGCTAAAGAGCCAGGGATTTCCTTCGGGAGTTGGAGGAGAGACAACTGTGAATATTGGACTTAGATTTGCCAGGTGGCAAGAAACATGACTCCAAATAAATGATCATGTTTAAATAAATAACTGTATGCTAACAGGCACAGCTTGTTCTGCTGCCCCCAAATGACCAGAAACATTATTACAGTTTTAAATACAGTCTTGAGGAACTTCTTTGCTACATAGGTGGAAATGTTTTACATTTTCTACCCTACTACATTTATTTGACAAATATAGTGATAATGAATGTGTGCAGTATTAAATATAACTTAATAACCCAAACAAAAAATGCTTTTATGTTAGAAAATCATTTGGGGGAAAAAAAATTTACCTAATGAATACTTTTACTGTTTATACTTTTACTCCTAATTGAGCATTTTTACATTTTTGTATTGTTACTTTTACTTTACTCTTTAACTAAAAGACCTGAATAATTCTTCCGTACTACTACTACTTGTAGTGGTAGTAGTTGTGGTAGCAGCAGTAGAAACAGTGGTGGGAGCAGCAGTATTAGCAGCAGTGGTGATGGTGGTAGTAGTAGTATTAGCAGTAGTAGTAGCGGTTATGTCACGATTATGTAATGTTTTGTTTTAGGCCTCTTGACGACTCCACAGAGGGATTTCAGAACTGGGAGCTGATGACGACTCACTGCTGGGGGGAGCAGGCAGCGGGGGAATGGACTTTGAAAATCAAGGATACTCCTTCTCAGAAGAGAGACAACACTGAACTAGGTCTGCTCTTCCTCTATGTACCATCTCAGTATTATGAAACATACATTGAACTTCAACTAGAACAGCAGCTAAAATACTGTCCAGGCCTCATGGGACAGACTTCTTGTCTTCCCCTCTCTCTGTTTCTCAGGGATGCTAAAGGAGTGGTCCCTGGTGATTTATGGCACCGCAGACCAGCCATACCCCGCGCATCGTGAGCGAGTCCGATCCGCTGAGATGCTGGTCGATAGTGACCTCACTGAAGAATACAATGGTGAGTCATGTGCTCAGTATGATGCTCAGACCTCTCAGACAGCAGCTAAATGTACTGTAATGCAGATTTACAGTGTTATGGTTACGATCAGTCAGCTCAGTTAAAGTCAGTGAGACACTAAGCAGTTCTATACAAATGACAATGAGGTGCATGTTTTTAAAGAGTTTTTTATCATTTCAAACATAATGTCCAAATAAATGGTGCAGATTTTGTGAAAAAAAAATAACTGGACTTTTTCTTTTTCTTTTTTTTTTTTAAGCTAAAATAGTTTACAAACACTCTCAGGTTCCAGCGTCTGAGTATTTTCTGATTTTCTTCATCTTGTATCATTATGAGCTGAATATCTTAAGACATTTTAAGATGTCACTTTGGGCTTTAGCAAGTTGCAGTGGGCATTTTTGAGTGAGTCCTCAATCACATCAACAAAAGCTAACAAAGTTGGAGTTCAATGAAACCTGATTGGAGCTTTTATGATTTGCTCTTCAGCAAATATCCGCTGATGTGAACCATGCAAAATGAGATCTCATAAGACTTACAATACAAGAGCTGTTGATTTGCATAAAGCTGGGACAAGTGACAAAGTCCTCTCAAAGTTTAGATATTCATCAGTCCATTATTTAAAGTTAGATGATACAGTTCTGTGACTGCTTTCCCTTGAAGTGGGTGCAAAGGCACAACGCAGAATGCTCAATGAAGTAGAAAAGAACCGCAGAGTAACAACTAAAGACTTGAAGGAATCACTGGAGCTGCTCAACATGTTTATGAGTCGACCATACATGGATGCATGGAGCATGGTGTCCATAGCAGAACACTACAGAGGAAGCCGCTGCTCTCCAAAAAAACAAAACAAAACATGGATTGGTGAAACTTGAATTGTTTGGGATGAACATTCAACGCTATAACATGAAAAGAGAGCTACATACCAACATGAAAACATCATCCCAAAGGTGAAGTACGATGGAGCGTCATGATTTGGGGCTTTGCCGCCTCCGGGCCTGGAGTGGCCCCGTCAGAGCCGAGACACTAAGCCAATAGAGATGCTGAGGAATGACCCAGAGAGCCGTTCACACCAGACATCCTGAAAATATGGCCGAAGCAGTTCTGTAGGAGGAATGGTTCAAAATTTGTTTTGCACACTGTGCAGGTCAGAGCAGCAGCTACTGGAAGAGCTTGTTTGAGTTTATTGCTGCCAAAGGAGGTTTGGCAAGTTATTAAATCCGAGGGTTCACTTACTTTGTCCACCGGCAGTGTCAATGTTTGATGGGTGTGTTCAATAAAGATACAGAAGATTATAATTGTTATGTGATATTAGTGTTAGAGCTTGTCTGTACTTGTGACTTTCAAATAATCAGCCTCAATATCTAAATCCTGCCACATTGTGTCCGGACTTAACCGCCACACTCTCTTCTCTAGAAAGCAGATTTAAAACATCTTGAGGTAGTCTTTGTGTAAATACAGAAGTGTATCAGCAGTTTAAATAACTTCCCTGTTGTTGCTTTAGTGGTGCAGTGACGTTGTGAGTATTTGCCCTTCCAGGACCCTGCGACCCAGAATGCAGTGACGATGGTTGTGAGGGGCCCGGCCCGCAGCAGTGCGTCACGTGCTTACACTTTTTTCTCAAGTTCAAGAACAACACAAGGTTAGCATGATCACATTCAGTAGATCCAGAAAGCAGTGAACTGTATGGATATATGGCTCAGCATACTGCAGACGAATGATATAGTAAGCCAAATTGTTAAAACTTGCATTCAAGAATAATAACGACATTTATTGTGGTGTAAATGGACCCAGAATGTCGTTTTCTCCACTCGCACTCATTTAGAGACTTACAGCTCTTGTCCTCTGTGTGCGTTGGTCCGTGTCCGTCCAACAGGATGTGTGTATCGGAGTGTTCCAGGGGATTCTGGAGTGACCGCCGGCGTTGCAAGAGGTGCTACTCCTCGTGCGAGAGCTGCACTGGGAGCCGCAGTGACCAGTGCACTTCCTGTCAACCTGGTCATCACCTGACAGAGAGGACCAACACCTGCACAGCCATCTGTGGGGACAACTACTACCTCGACCACGGTTGGATTTCCATTATGCATTACAAAGTGTTTTTGCACTTTCTTCTTTTTCTTTTTTTTTTTTTTTTTTTCAATTATACTGAACAAGAACACAGAAGAAAACAGAAGGAATATCCTCAAGTGAACCTTTAAGGATTCCCGGCTTACAGAAGAGCTGTTTGGATACAGCTGCATATGCTGCTAATGAATAGTCAGTTGATGTAACCGCAGTTGAGGGGTGTGTGAGTAAGATTGATTAATCGCTCTGATGTGTATTCCATGTGTATTGTTTGATTTCCCAACAGATGCAAACATGTGCAGAAAGTGCAGTGAAAACTGCTTGAAGTGTTCCTCCTACAGCATCTGCACAGAATGCAAACCAGACACAAGGTTAGAAGCAAACTCTCTGATGGTGCTTGAATTAACTGCTCGGTCAACACTGCTCCTTCTCCTGCCATCGCTGACAATACTGATTCTCCTTGTGCACACACACCCTCTGCAGCATCATGACAATTAGAAAAGGTTACAGTAATTTTAACTGTGTATTCAAAGGAGTCTGTCATCTTTCCCCTTTTGCACACAGCTCAAAAAAAGAGAAATGTATCTTGATTTCCATTTTACCATATCATCACAGGAAAGGACAAAACTTCTCTGTCAAATTCACCATATTGTTTAGTTAGAAGTTTCCGGAATACAGTGTTCACTGACTCAGTTCACCAAGTGCTTGTGGTGGTGTGCTGTGGGTTGGAAAACTGAGCCTGCAGTCTAAAGGCAATGAGTCATCGTTACAATGTCACATGATTGGCTGTGTGTGTGTCACGGTGCCACATGCTCTCTCCGCCCTCTCCAGTCTGCAGGGGAATCGGTGCCAGCGGAGCTGCGCAGCCGGATTCTACCACGACAAGCAGGAGGGCACGTGCGAGCCCTGTCACAAGGCCTGTGCTACCTGTGCAGGTAAGAGCAGAGCTCAAGGGTCATGACCTGTATGAAAACTTCTTTAGATGTCATTAAAATACATGATGTGGGACAGTTTGTTGTTTGCAGTATTCCTGTGTGTCCTTTTATCCATTTAAAAACATGTGTTCCTGGCTCATGCGGCATCAGGTGCAGGTGTTGGAGCATGCAACCATTGTGCGGAAGGCTACTTGATGGAGGAGTGGAGGTGTATGTCCTCCTGCAGTCCCGGCTTCTATGCCACACAGCCAAACCTAGAGATAGCTGATGGGCACAGGATATGTAGGAGGTGGGTTCACTGGTGTGTGTTCAGGTGTGGGTGGTTTGTTTATCTGCTGATGGCAGGCCTTATTCTGGTGGTTGGCTTCTGTGTGAGTGTGTGTGTGCGCGCGCTTGTTTTCACACTTGTGTTTGCTGTTATGTGCCTGTATGGGGTGTAGTCTTTTCGTGGTCAGTACGTGTGTTTGTTTGTGCGTGTGTTCAGTCTCTGTGCTCCACTCCTCAGGTGTGACGCCAGCTGTCTCACCTGTGCGGGGCCGAGCCGGGGGAACTGCAGCAGCTGTTCCAGCGGTCACAGTCTGCAGGAGGGAGTGTGTGTTGTTAGCACTGTGTGCACAGACGGTCAGTCAGCCTCTTCATCCTAGATAAATATAATGCAGCCTTGACATACAGTATTTAGTTCTTACTTCTCTAACTTCTTCAACTGCAAAAATACAATTATTTCCATTCCAACACTGTATATTCAGAGTATGAAGGACTTTTAATTGTCATTTTATATCTGTATATATATGTATATTTGCAGTGTGATACTGTATGTGGAATATAATGTGAGTCAACCATAAGTCAGCCATGTTTATGTATGTGTATACGTGGCTTCCATTCTTTGGCATCTGACATTAAGCCCACCTCTGTGCTTCAGATGGTTATTCATTTGTGAGTCAGCCGCGTTCTCATGCTGTATGTCTATCAGGAGAGTACCAGGACAGTAACGGGAAGTGCCACGCGTGTGATGCAACGTGTCTGAAGTGCACAGGGCCGCAGAGCGAAGACTGCATCAGCTGTGTTGCTTCACGGTGAGTTGGACTTGACTTTTTAGATTCAGGGTCAGAGGGGACACGAATACATCCAACTGTTTCTCTGAGTTAAAAACTGTGTTTCACCACAGTGAAGACTATTAGCATTTCATAGACGTATTAGTATTGTAGAATTCAAAGGCGGTAAGATGCTGAGCATTTCTGTATAAATAATTGAACTGTGAGTGTTATTAAAGTCAAATAATTCCAAACAAAAGCTCTAAAACTTCTCATGTTCCAGCTTCTCAGATGAGAAGATTTCCTGCTTTTCTTAATCATGTTTTAATTTAAACTGAATATCTTTAGGTTTCGGATGTTTGGTCGAACAAAACAAGGGGGTCATGGGAAGTCTCTGGGAAGTTGCAATGGATTAATGGAAAATATAATAGGCAGATTAGTTGATAATGAAAATAAATGTTAGTTTCAGCCCTGGAAAACTTCAGATGTTCATCCCCCAAAGAAGTCTGACCCCTCCCTTCAATTATTTATGTAAAAATAGGGGGGGGGAAAAGTCAACCACTTAAGATTGAGTATGAATAAAGAATAATGGTCTGCTGCTTTCTACATAATTCATCAGAAGAAATTTTATTTACGGTATACAGGGTTAGATTAGGGTTGCTGATATATATTTGATATAATGTGAATTTCAAATAATCATCAGCATCTAAAATCTCCCACATTGCCTCCCAATTTAACCAACATCACCACTCCTCCTCTTCCTCCTCCTCTTCTACCTGTGTTAACAGTTTTGTGGTATTTTCCTGTGGTACATATTTGTTTTTTTTGTTGTTGTTGTTGTTGTTGGCTGCAGAGCTCTGGATGAGGGCCGCTGCGTGGTGGAGTGCGCCAAGGGCAAGTACCAGTCAGGTGGCCAGTGTCACCTGTGCGACCACACTTGTGCCACCTGTGTGGATGCAGGGCCTGGTAACTGTAACAGCTGTGACACTGGTGAGGGCTAAACTTTGTGTGTGTATTCGTGTGTATTCGTGTGTATTCTTGTGTGTGTGTGTGTGTGTGTGAGTGAGTGAGTGACCTAGAAAATCATGAATAGAATAAAAGCAGTGGAAGTAATTTAGAAGCATGTTTAGTTAAAGAACGGAGACTGTACATTTTTGTCTTTAAAGCAACAGTGAACTTTAGTACAAGTGTTTTTCATAATCTCTTGACTATAATTCTACATATTGATGATTATGTTTATCAGTTACTACTGTAAAAGGGAATAATAACTTTTTTTCACAAAAACATTAACACACCTACTGTACAGACAAAGTCCCATATTCACTCTCCTTTATAGCTCAGCTTTGATCCCCACCAACTCCGGAGGGAAATATCTGACTCTTTAGCTGCTAAATGCTCCACTACTGTATGTTTGTCAGTTATTAGCTGTGTCTGTTTGCTGGTTGGTGCTGAGCAGGTAGCGTACCCTTGGTTTTTTTATTTTTTTTTATACAACTTTCCTTTCACTGAAAACAGCTGTCTGCTGCATCTTAAAAACAATGCTCATGAGGTCGCAGGGTGTAAAATCTAAACAATGACCTGAAAATGCTGAAATGCTCATTAGAGCCAAGAGGCTGCAGACTCAGGTGATAATTTTATGTGGGTTTATTTATATAGTATAAATGATCATTTATAGAATGGAAATAGGTAAGGAAAAGCAAACACAATCACAACCAGGAAGTTGTAAAAGCCAAGGTTCAACATCACACTTCTTCATGCCATCATTTGCTGTTTTCCCTCCAGATAAGTTTGGATTGGAGCGTTACCTGTATAAAGGCCAGTGTCTGGATGCCTGTCCCGAGGCCTTCTACCACACCAAGGAGAGGAGCTGCGAGCCATGCTCCGACCACTGCCGGCTCTGCACGAGCCCCACCCACTGCCTTAAGTGTAACTCCTCCTACTACGTCTCTGATGGAGCATGTGCGAAGCTGGAGTGTGGAGAAGGTAAACATCTTATGTGTTACACTGAGACACAGTGTCAAAGACGACCTTGAAAAGCATTGTCTCACACCGGTTCACCCTCCGTGCTCTCCACCTCTTTTTCTTTCTCTGATTGTTTGTTGCACTGTTTCTTTCCTCCACCCAATGTTTTCCTTTTTTCTCAGGGGAGGTGGAGGATCCAGATTACGACGACTGCATGGCCTGTGAGGAGGGCTGCAGCAAGTGTGTCTTGTGTAAGTCAGGGCTCAGCAGCCATGATATATTTTTCCCCAAAATTAACATTGCCCACAATAAACTGAACTTTCCTCCCAGTGTGTTGCCAGCCATGTTCAAGGGTTTTTTTTTCCTGATAGAACTTCCTATTTTAAAAGGAGAGCTGTGGTTTTTTTTGTCTGCTTTTAACAGATAACCCCAGGCATTGTCTGTCCTGCACTGAGGGCTTTTACAAGTAAGGCTGTGTGCCATGTGTGATCTGGCCTCTGTGCACTCGCTCTGCCTTTCACTTCACTGCTGTACTAGAATAAAAAGGCCCTGTTTGCTGTGGAAGTAGAGTGGATTTTGTGTGTGTGTGTGTGTGTGTGTGTGTGTGTGTGTGTGTGTGTGTGTGTGTGTGTGTGTGTGTGTGTGGTTAAAGCAAAGGTATCAACTGCTGGTTTCGTTATCAGTTTTCAGGATGGCTGCTACAAAAACTGCCCAGCTAAGACGTACAGCGTGGAGGAGGAGATGACCTGCGTCCCGTGTGATGACAACTGTGTGAGCTGTGATGAACATGAGTGCTACTGGTGTGAGACCGACCTCTTCTTATCAGGTAAAACTGACCCACTGGGTCAGGACATGAAGTCAGGAAGTATTATTTACAGTGGTGGAAGAAGGATTTAGGTTCTATACTTAAGTAAAAGTACCATTTATTTAAAAAAAAAACCCAGTACTGGAAAGTCACTAAATATGTAAGTATTATTAGCAAAAAGTACTTAAGGTTTCAACAGTTAAAGTACTCATAATTAAGACAGTGACTCCTGTGAGTGTTAGGTTATTATGCTGTATATTATATTTTGGATTATGTTAGTGATGCATTAATGTGTAGGTAGCATTTTACTGTTGTACTTGATTCAAGTGGAGCTACTTTTAACTGCTTTATATACATTGGGATAGTTTCATGTTTTATCAGATGTTCGTTGACATTGTCATTCTATGTCAAAGCTTCATCTGTAAAGTAACAGGTAACTACAGCTGTCAGATAAATGTAATGTATAATAATTTATGTAAAGTCAATGTGGACAAAGGCTCCTGTTTATCATCCTGTTATACCATTATGTATATTATATTATTGTTTTGATCTCTTTGTGGTCCAGCTGATTTGAACTACTACTTAATGTGGAGTCATGATCACACATTTTGTATTTCACATATTAATCTTCCAAAGTGATTAGTAACTGTAGCCAGGACCAAATTAACCCAAATTAAAATTGAGCTGTGGGTCCCAAATCCGTTCCCCTGGGTTTGTTTGAGATGTTTCAGTTATACATAAATTAAGTTTAATTAATATTTAAGAGCATAAACAGATATTAATACTCATATATTAAAACTGCATTTTGACACAGGGCTGCTGCATAAGACAAGGCCTCAGGTATGATGCTGAAGCTGCTGTAAATGCCTTAGTGTGGCATGTCAAGAAATAAATTTACAATTAATCAAATTACCAAAAAGAACTCGTGACATGTGATGCCTTTGGTGCAGATGCCTGGTTAGTAATCTAGCCTTGACTATAGCTGTCAAATCCAATATAATACAAGTATAAAGTCCTGTAGCATAAAATGAAAATACTGAAGAGTATTCCATTTATACTGATTTTAGCAATGCACTGCTATAACAATATAATAGTCAGACTGACAGTCAGGCAGAGATGAGGAGCGGGCTACAGAGGTCTGATAAGCTCACTTCTTTCTCACTCTACACCTCCCAGATTTTTCAGAACTGCAGATTTGTAGTCCTCAGACCCACCTGATTAATCAGACTTCACGCAGCTCCATCTGGAGCCGCAAAAGGCTTTATACAACTTTTTTTCACATCCGCATTAGTATTCCTCAAGACCTGTAAGTAGACTCTGATGTGGAAAATCACTGGAGATCTCCCTTAAGTGAAGTACAAGCACCTAAGATTGTGAACGCGCCCCGCTAAGTGGGTTATGTACAATGTTGATCTCAAAAAACAGCACCGTCTCCTGTTACTCCCAGAGGGGAGGTGTGTTTCAGTGTGTCCCGATGGTTTCTATGGCGACGAAGACACCAACGAATGTGAGGAATGTCACTCAGACTGTGTGACGTGTAGCGGCCTGGAGGACGATGACTGTTTGTCGTGTGAGGAGGGGGCGACGCTGGAAGATGGAGAGTGTGTGTCTGACCATGAGGTCTGTCCCATTAAGACCTTTCGCACCGGTGAGATTAATACTTACATATTCCACTAATCCAACTGTCTGCTCATAATGAATCAGGGATTTGGGCACTTTCACAGGGGCAGAAAAGAAATCTTGGAGGGTAATTGGTCTGTGTGCCACCGTCCCTGAACCCTTTACCAACTTAAGTACTGAAAACAGATTTAAATAATTGATTGTATGTGCTGAACATTTAGTTCCCCCCAAAGAGTAAGTTGGACAGACCTTAAAACAACATATAGTAATTAGTGGGAGGCAAGACATCTTAATTATAGGAACTAAAATAACTGAGGAAAGTACATAGGTTAACTCAAAGGTTGAAAATGAACATGCAGAAGTAAAGTTATTATTAAACTTTGAATCTCAGCAACAAAACCTTAGATTAAAGCCTCGCACCTTTGCACAAACTCTGGAACAGCACAATGTTGCAGGATGTATTTGGACTTTTCTGTAATTCCCAGTTTATTCTTTAGATCCTGAAGATAGAAAATATAAATGTTAGATGTTTTTTTCTAGCTAGTCTACCAGCAACTCTAACCATCACTAATTAACACTTTATATTTCATTTAATAATCTATACAAAAGCAGAAATATAAAAACAAATTGCGATTTTATGGCAAGACATAAAAATAATTTGGAAAAAAAGAAATGGTGGAGACACGATGCTTGGAAGTCACTGCACCCAACCACGGCATGGTCAGTGCACATGACCTCTCATAAAACCACAGCTTGTCATTTTTGCATTTCAGTTCTTGTACGAATTGAAGATTATATAATACATCATGTAAATTACTGAGCTTTAGAGGTGTTTAGGTTTAGTGCACTGATATGTGCGGTATTAGTCCTCTCATCTAGGTCTCTGCAAAAAGCAAATAAATGTATTTCCTAAAAGGTCCAACTATAGATAATATAAATTAGACTACTGTGAGCGGTGAATGGCAGTGGAGGTAGGGAGGTGCTGTGGCATTGTGGAGTCTGATGGCAGGAAAGGGCCCCTGAGCACTTTGAGGCACGTGGCTGAACGTGCTCCTGAGCCCCCTCAGCTCGGCACACAGAGGATGAAGGGGGGGGGGGGGGGGGGGGGGGGTTGTCTGTGGTCTCATCTGTCACAGAGCTGGCCTGCTTCACCAGCTTGCCCAGTTTGTTGGCACCACAAGTCCCAGTGCCAGCACAGCACAGCACAGCAGATAACACTGGCCACTACATCCTGGTACAGATTATTGAGTTTAAGAGTGCCTTCAGCAGTGACAGGCCACCAGCTCCTTGGTTTCCTTATGTTAAGCTGAAGTTGGTTGCTGTTGCACCATCCAATGAAGTTCCCCACTAGGTCTCTGTACTCCTCATCCTTGTCATGTCTGATACACACGATCTAGGATCAAAGCGTGATTTCTCTCTTTGTCGCGTGTTGTGCCACGGTGACTGTTTTCCCTCCAGATGATGGCGAGTGCGAGGACTGCCACCCATCCTGCGAGTCCTGCTCTGGAGAGGAGAAGAACCAGTGTACAAAATGTGCAAAAGGTCAGGTGGTGGTTTGTGCGCTTTCAGACCTGCAGCAGCAGTTTCATATTTTCATGGTCACACCAAAAAGATATCCAGCTCTTTTTTTTTTTTTTTTTTTTTTTTTTTTTTTCAACAGTGATGATGTTTACTCCTTCTTCCTCCTCCAGGGCAGTTTCTGACCACACAGCAAACATGTGTGTCAAAGTGTCCGGGGGGTTTCTTTGCCAGTCGGCTAAGCGGCGTGTGTGAGGCCTGCCCTCCAGGCTGTTTGCAGTGTACGGATGGTCAACACTGCACCCGCTGCCAGAGCACTCGCAAAGCTCAGTTATTCCTACAGGATGGACAGTGTGTCCAACAGTGTGTCAGGTCAGGAGTCCATCCCATCACTGCTTGTTTTTTTTGGCTTGTCTTTAACTGTATTTATATGCTGTTCACACACTGAGACACTCGAAATGGATTATTCTCAGTTAGTAAATACTGTGGGAATTAAACCCTGCTGGCAATTCATGTTGAAATCACATCTTTTAAGCACCAGGCCAGATGTTTGAGAAACGTCTTCTGAAGAGCCAAAAGTGCAATGGCAGAAGACGCATTTGCTGGCCTTGAGTTTGACGTGTCCTGCTCGATGTTAATGCCATTAAATTGTGAAATCCTTGAGACAGAAAGAAAATCTCGTCCTTGCTGAAGAGGTCCTCGAGGGGCTCCATTAGCGCTGACATGACCATTTGAACTTTTTTGGGTGTGAGGGTTTTATTTTTATTGTATTTTTACTGCCAACAACCAAGCAGCTTTTTAGCAATGCTTAAGTACTGCACAATTGTCTGGATAAATTATTGGTTGTCCTCTGTAGAGTGGAGCAGAGCAGAGCAAAATGTCAGTCCTCTTGTTTACCCCAATAGCAGCATTTATGACGGCCTATTAAATTCTTTTTTTCACGTTGCAAAATAAAAAACATTGACAAGAAGTACAACTTGACGTGTATAACACTGAAAACTAATAAATTAAATAAGAGGCTTAATACATCACCAATTATTTATAATTTCACATGCCATGGTCTAAAGTGGGAATTTGAAATTCATGCATCTTCCTAGTGATACATTTAATTCATGTACATTACACGGTGGGGTTCAACTGATGTCTGTTCTTCGTCAGGGGTTATCCTGCAGGCCAGGTGTGTCGCAGCTGTGCGGCAGGCTGTGCGTCCTGTGGGAGAAACGCCACTCACTGTCTCAGCTGTGAAGAAGCTCTCGTCCTACACAAGCACCAGTGTGTGGAGGAGTGTCCTCCAGCGCACACTGTCCGGGACGGGGAGTGCCAACGCTGCCCCTCGGCGTGTCAGGAGTGCAGCCCACTTGGGGAGTGCACAGGTACAGACACACAATGCAAACCATGACTCATCTGTAAGAGCTTGTTCAGTCTAATCCACACTGTGCTTTTACCTTTCTATGGCCCTATTCAGACAGCACTGTTATGACTAGCAAGTTTGGGTGGTTTAGCCACACTAGCAACATGGTTGTAGAGATTGAACGTGTTATTCAGTTGGTCGCTCCAGCACTTTGATCTGAACTGAAATCTGTGTGTTGGATAGATTGCAATTCCGTACTGTTTCTAAAACTTTGGTAATCCCAACCAGAGTGCCTGACTTTCCCTTTAGCACCACAATGAGGCTGATATTTGGTGTTTTTAATGAAATATTGCCGTAAAGTTTGGTTCAGATGTTCACGTTCCCAACAGGATGAGGTGTAATAATTGTAATAACTGAGAATCTCTTAAGGTGCCTATAATCAATATTTTTCTCATCACAGTGTATCAAATAGAGTTTGAAAGGTGTTGCTTGTAATGATCAACCTGCAGAGAATTATCACCTGAATCTGCAGCTCCTCTCAGCTTTAAGGAGCTTTATAGCGAGTTTCAGCTTATTGTTGTTTGTTTTTGTCACGTTGTTTTTATTCCAACTACTGTGAACAGACTCTAGTGAAATCCATCCCTCACAGAGCGAGGGCCTTTTTTTTTTTTTCTTTCTCTTGCATTCCTCTCCAAGACTTTAGGATACTTAGTATAGAGTTGTGCTAAATTGTTCTCCCACTCAGCACTGAAAGCTGTCCTTTGCAGACTGTGAGGAGTATCACTTTCTCCACGAGGGCCTGTGTGTGCTAGACTGTCCCGAGAGGTTATTTGAGGACAAAGAGCGAGGGGAGTGTTTGCATTGCCACCCTGACTGCGCTTTGTGCGACGGGCCAAACAACAATGACTGCGATACCTGTATGCACCCTGAGGCCACCCTGCACAACGGTGCCTGTCTGGCAGCCTGCTCCTCCCACACCTACAGGGACGCCACAACAGGAGAATGTGAAGGTACAACAGAAAGTTTCTGTACCCGATTGAAAGTTTTGGTTCGAGCGAACCTTGAAACACATTTATTTTGTGAATTTTATTTGACTTATTTTCTATTATACATTGAGAACTCATTTGCTTTTAGGTTTGACAAGCTCAGAGATGCTCCATTTCACTTTGCTGTCTTCTGACTGATGCAACATTTTCTGTCCTGTAAAGCGTCCTTCATGCATTTCATACAACCAGGTTATTGTAAGTGTTTTGCACACGTTAAAGTATTTTTTTTTACATTACAAAAACCCGACATTTTAACAGGAGTATGTCAAACTTTTTATATCCTCTGTACTGTATATTCTCTACTATGCCTGAGTGCGTTTCCTGACTTAGGCTCAGACAAAAATAGCAATGCTTTTCAGACAGTTAACAGGCAGCTGTCAAACCTTGAAAACAGAACAGCGATGCCAAAGACAGTTCCCTAGAGAAAGACACACCGCTCTGGTTTGTGTTATTCAGAAACACAGAGGATGGCGTGTTTCTCCCAGGAAAACGTTGTAGGCGATGCCCACTTTTGTTGCTACTTACAGTAGCTGCCAGCAGCAAGACATTTGAAAGGAAGTACTGAAAAACGGACAGTGGGTGATTTTTTTATTTATTTATTTTTTTTCCTTTTTTTAAAATGTTTATTTTCATCTGAGGTGAACATGGAATGCATAAAATGTTTTCTGAGAACCCAATAGGTGAAAACTATAAGGTAAGGTGTATAACTATAGAAAAAGATGGAAATTAATTATGGTAATGGTTTATTATCAGGAATTATTACCATATTAAATAATGGATAGATATCAAGGGGAATCGGATTGATTCTCTTTCATATGCTTCACTGCAGTTGTGACAGACAACATCCTTTGATTCAGTCACTTCTTAACTTGTATTTCCAGACTGTGACGTATCTTGTCTCACCTGCTCCGGGCCCCACGATGGCTCCTGCACCAGCTGCAGAGAGGGTCAGAGGCTGGAGGGCCACGGCCATTGTGTGCCATCAGCCAACAAGTGCTCGCCTCGCCAGTACGCAGACCAAGACGGGGAATGCCATCCATGTCACAAATACTGCCACAGGTGCTCAGGTCCCAGAAAAAGCCAGTGCCTGAGCTGCAACCAGAGACATCTCCTGCTCAGTGAGTCGAGTTTGGTCTTTGTACGGCTGGTGTATTCTCTCAGGTCTGCATGTCCTGGAAAGCTCTTCCGGCATCTGCGACTTGTTTGTGTAGCTCGCATGATCATTTGTGTTTGTTGGTGCAGATGGCACCTGTGCAGATGAATGCCCGGAAGGCTACTACGTGGACGAGTTGGGGCAGAAATGCGAGCCTTGCCACCCCTCCTGTGATACCTGCGTTGGAAAGCACAGCCAGGAGTGTCTCACCTGCAAAGCCCAACTATTTCGAGAGGGCAAAGAGTGTGTGGAGACCTGCACGCACGGGTAGTTTAACCTGCTCACCATCCAGCTGTGCCGCACATCCATCACATTAAGTGCAGCCACACAGTGTTGTCATTAATAAAAGATCAGCCTAGTCACATAATGTCACTGTGGACACGGCTTTTCTCTAGCTAGCTGGACAGAGGTGCCGTTTGGAGGTACAAGCTAATTTAGCCTGAGATTTAAATAGCCCTTCGTGTGGCCTGTAAAATGCAAATTAGACTAGATTTTATTTGGGGTGTGGTGATTGAGATAGTTAAGTTAATGTGCTGTTAAATTGATGTGCAGTTAAATACTCATGAAAACACAAAAGGGACACAAAGACTATTTATTCCTGTGACGTGCCTCCCTCATACTTTCAAACCTGCATGAGAGCAATGCACCATGTAGCAAAAAAGAAAATAGCACTTTAACTTTATCATGCAGAACCCGTGTCTCACTTCCCTCTAATGGTTTGAAGTGTTTTGTTATGAATGCATCCCCTCTGTTATAGTGGCTTGGTCTATGTCATGTCTGAGTAGTTCTGGTTGTGTGTGTGACTGAGTGGCCATGGAGAGTAGTTTCCTTTGAGGACAAACAAAGCTCTAATCTCATCTCATTTAATTGAACCTAATCTGTCATAACTTTCTCACCATCTCTCCGGTAGTCACTATGGAAACACGGGCTCAAGGATGTGTGAGAAGTGTGACCCCAGTTGTGGTGAGTGCATCGGGGCCGGGGAGGAAAGCTGCCTGAGCTGCGCTCCGGGTCTCATCTACATGCGGAAGGAAGGCCGTTGCCTGCCTTCGTGCCCTCAGGGATACTATCACGACGCTGCGCACAGGACCTGCGAGCCCTGCCACGCCAGCTGCAGAGCATGCTCAGGTACCAGCGGCCACTCAGAGAGCAGCAAGTTGATGTCATGCAGCTGAACACACACACACACACACACACACACACACACACACACACACACACACACACACACACACACACACATGCAGATCTCATGTAGGGGATGAGATATTGATGCTGCTGTTTTCTCCACGGACTGCAGAGGTAAATGTAGAGGAGAGCTTGTGTGCTGTGCTTCGACTATAGTAAAAGTTCATGTGTACTGAACATTCATTTAAACAATCATAAAAGAATAATGTAAATGAACCTTACATTTATGTTGGTAAATTGCTTATTAGTAGGAGTAAAGTATTTGTTGGGGACTATTTAGTATTTACAGTAGAAGGTCAGTGTATACGAGACTGACTGCACGAATGTTTGTGTGTTTGTCAGTAGCATCAGTTCATTGCTGGTTTTGATATTTTCAATAAGAATAATCCAGAATATATCACCAGACTTCCACTTTAAATTGTCATGTATCCGCAGGAAAAGATTCCCATAGCTGTGACTCATGCTACACTGGATACCTGCTCTCAGAGGGAATGTGCGAGTCCATGTGCGACATAGGCCAGTATCCTGTAATGAAGGTAACGACACTTTTCTAGAGTTTAATTTCACAAATATTAATTTTTTTATAAAAATAAAATAAAATCCTCATCCTGTCCCTTCCTCACCAAAATAATTACTACTAATGTTTTGGCCCCAGGTGCCATATAATGTAATTCAGACTGACTTCACCAGGAGAAATCTCAAAGAGTAGAGTGAAAATTATTATTGTGTAATGATTTCAAAATAAATCATGCTGTGAGGCAACCTTGATTGATTAAACTGAGAGGCAGTGCAAAACTTAAATTCAGTCCTTTTAGAAATGGCAGTTTTGCATATTTGGAAGCAAAGAATCAGTAGCTCTGTGTTTGGGTATGTAGGCCTCTCATTGTTGGTCTTTCCTCCTGTCCCTCATCAGGGTTCAGGACACGCCTGTGAAGACTGTGACAGTTCCTGTCTGGAGTGTCGGGGGCCCGGTCCAGCCAACTGCACCATGTGCCCGACTCAGGCCATCTTAGAAGCTGGAGGGCGCTGTTTGCTTTGTTGCCGCCACGAGGATGAGGAAGAGGAAGAGGCTACAACGCAGCAGCAGGACTGTTGTAACTGCACTGAAACTCGAGGTAGGCTATTACAAGAGAATGGAGCAGAATGGAGAGGTACGTGGTTTGAAGTGTCAGATCTTTTTTTTTCTTGAACTGATAAACTTTCTCAGGTCAACACTGACATTCAGGTTCCTGTTATCTTCTCTGCTTGCACACAGAGAGGATCTGCAGATTCAGCTTCTCTGTGTGTCACTTGTTAAGTGAAAAATAACTAAGGGTTCACTTCTTCGTCTCAGTGTCAGGAACAGCTCAAAATGCCAATCATGACTCCCAACAGCCCAAGGTGACGTCTTCAAATTGCTTTTTTTTTTTTTATCTGACCAATGGTTCAAACCCCCCGAAGAAAATAATCAACTTACAGCAACAGAATAAAACCTCACATGTGAGAAGCTGAAACCAGTGACTTTTTTTCTTGTTAGATGATTTAATTGATTTAATACCTTTTTATTAAAGGTGCACACGATTCCATAAACTTGGGGAACTTGTGAGAGACAGATTAAAAAAGACTTATCAAATTTTAAGCAGCAGACGACGGGAGGCTGAGATACCTGACTTTTAGTTCCTCGTATAGGTAACTCCAGGATTTCTGGATCTTACATTTCCTCTCGTGTAACTCTTTTCCCCATAGGATATTCCCATTTAAATATTTTATAATATAATAAAATGAATAAATAATAAATCTAAAATACATAATATGTTTAACATAGAAACACGGGACTCTCCTGGATAGTGTAACAATCATGTATGTAGGTTTATGTGATGCCCATCAGTTTCAATAATTTGTACGTTGTTTCAGAGAAATCACACGTTAGCATGGAAGATGGGTCTAAATACTACAATACCCATGACTCTCAGGTGCCACAAACTGGAGTGGTAGCAAATTCAAAATGCTTCGTCGTCACACTTGCATCAAATTTGCTGAATTTACCCAGGAATTAAAAGTGAATTGAATTATTTCACAGATTATAAAATCTGTTTTTTCAACAGTGTAATCTTTTATCTTCCACTCACCATGAGCAGCGGGACAGAATCTCAAGCTTTCTGATTGGACGCTTCGTGTTGAAATGCACCTTTGAATCCACAGTTGATTTCTCCCTGCAAAGTTTTTGTGCACATTTGTATTTGTATCTTCGACTTTTTACCAACAAAGCATGTTTTCTGATGCAAATGTTAATCTTGCAAAGGAGAGTTTGTTGCCCATTGAAGCCATAGAATCAGCAACTGTGACTTATTTAACACAGTCTGAGAAAAATTAATTGGACTTTAACTTACGGAGCCAAGGACGCCTGAAATATCTCCTCCCACTTTTTGACTCTATTTTTCAGACTTTAGACGCTCCCTCCATCATTCAGTTGTTTTGACTGGCTGAGGAGTGTATGTGTAAGTAGGACATTAGTCTAAACTTTGTGCCTGTGGGGCATTTCCAGGAGAGTGCGTCCTCAGCACCAACTTGGCGTTCACCAATGATGAGGAAGAGGAGGCCAGAGGTAACCTGACAGTCTTCATCATTGCCTGCATCCTGCTGGTGCTGGGACTGGTGGCTGTCGTCTTCCTCATCAGACACTCTCGCTCCAAGAGTGCACCCCCGGACATCACTCCTCGTGGCTATGAGAAGCTGGGCTCTGGCGGGGGATACGGAGGCGGCAGCAGACATGGAGGCTACAGCTCTGCCTCCTCTGCGTCTTACAGCGGCCGCGCCGGCTCCTCCGGCGGTCGCTTCCAGGAGGCTCAGTTAGTTGACATTGGTGAACGTCGCTCAGGGGGTAAGGAGGATGAGGACGACGACGATGAAGATGAAGACATTGTTTACATGGGCCAGGATGGCACCGTGTACAGGAAGTTCCGGTACGGACAGCTAGGAGAGGACAACGATGACGAGCTGGAGTACGATGATGAGAGCTACACGTTCCGGTGAAGCAAAAGAAGAAATACTTCTTCTCTCTTTTCTCTCTTCCTCTGTGGTGTTTATTTCCTCCTGCCCTGAGGGACAGACTCATTTATTCTTCACTGAATATGAGTCGAACCAAATGAGACATGAGAAGCTATTTATAATGAGTTGTATTTTACAACTTATTATCCATTCACAAAATGAAATGAGCTGCAGAAAAATCCATGTCGTTTAACATTCTTAAAGACTTTTAACATAATTAAGCTTGATTTTCTAGACTTTGTTTGGAGTATGATGACTTCCCACGTATAACATAATTTATTGTGGGCATTTACTAGTTTTGACAGCTTCATTAGTCATATTATTCATCTCTTCATTAATTGTTGTGTTGTTGGATTAGCATTTTAAATTTGATTAATCATGGTATTTCTTAAGCTTTTCTATATTCTCATGCGTTTGCCGTCACTGAATTTTGATTTGAAAATGTGTTCAAATAAAGTCTTGGGAAAAAAATTGCATTAGAAGAGTAATTCATGACATCAAAGGCAGACACTGACTCATTTAGCAGCAGAGCAATTCAAGTTGAAAACAATGACTGAAAACAGAGTTCAGACTCGAGTCCATTTTTATTGAATTACTAGACAGTGATCCATAATTTCTTTGCACATCCTCAATAAACCATAGTAGAAGACTCATGGATGAGAGGACCATCAGTTATCTATGAGGGGACATGCACTGATGCACAAACGCACACACATGCGTGTGGATACAGATACACACACACACACACACACACACACACACACACACACACACACACACACACACACACACACACACACACACACGCACACACACACACACTTTGGAGAACGGCTAAAAGGACATGCTCTCACATTGCACAGATACTCAATCTAACTTCTTCCTCCTTGGTTTCAGTTTGACTCTATAAAGTTAAAATATCTTTATTTTTATCTCTATTTTTCAGCTTTAGAACAAGTATTAAGACAGAGGATTGGATTGTTGAAATGCAAAAGTTGGTCATCGTTTATGGCACAAGGTTTTTTGGCTTCACCTTGTGCTTTTATTGTGGATTGCTGACGCACAAGTTGGCTCTTTCTCTGAAGTACTGAGACTGTGTTACCAGTAAAGGGTGATATTATTGCTTCACTGTTTTTCATGCACACAACTACAACACTACAGACTCTACAAATGGATTTGCGCAGTGCACTGTCTGCTGTGTAATTGCATTTCCTACCCTACTGTGAACGTTGATGCTACTGTGTAGGTGCTGCCAAGCATCACACTTGACTATATAGTTCTCTGGACTGCAGGTGTACGGTACAGTAGATGCTACAGCAGCCATAAAGATTGAGATCTGAGTGTTAACTATTGTAAGTTGTGTTTTCATATTAAACTCCAATGTCTAACTGACAAACACTGACTGAAACACACACACACACACACAAGCTTAACAACCCTTTGCCTCTGCTTTCCAGCTACAGCCATACAATACAACAGTGACTTCTGAACATTGAGGTGACCCATCCATTTAGGATGTTTGGGTTTAAGAGCTGCTGGCACCGGCTACGTCTGCTCTGCTGGGAAGACAAAAGAACAAAACGGAGGCATTAGACGAGTGTGTTTATGTATGGATGACAGACTGTTGACACAAGGCCATTTCTCTTCCATGTGTGAACTTAAACGTCTTGGAGGACTTACTCTGTTCTGCCTGCTGTTGTTGGCTCCGGTCCCTGCAGAAAACTATTCACTCTTGAATAAAAAAAAGAAAAAAAGGAGAGGTTGTTAGAGCGGGATTTATTGTTGTGATGCACTTCTATGTTGTGAATTTGAAGACACGTGCAGCTTGTGATTCAGTGCATTAGTCAGCAAGAGATTTGTGTGTAATTCCACAGCTTTGTTCCAACATTTATTATCAGTGTAATAGATCACTTTGCAATAAAGACGGGCTCATTTATTTTACAGTGCTGATAAATGAGATGAAAGTGATGCATTTAGCATCTTTAGCAACTTTTTTTTTCTTTTTTTTTTGCTGTCTCTTTTTCTGTAATTGCAACCATAGCCAGATCCAATTGGTCCTCATCCAGCAGAAGAGTCCCTGTGATCTAAAAGTGTGCCATCTGATAAATGAGTGCTCCAGCCAAGGATAAAACTGAGGCAGGGGCTACTGCCTCCGCAGAGGGCAGTAATGAGAGGCAGGAGAGTTGATGCTTACTTTGAGTTCTCTGCTGCTTCCTTCAGATCCCTGTCAAGTCTAGAGGTGAGAGTTCAAGTGACAAGATGAATATAAAGTCATTTAAAAAGACAACTCAGGCCTGGAGGAGATGGGCATGGACTCACCTAATGATGCACTCTGGGATCTGGATGTATTCCATGGGGATGAGTTCCTGCAGCTCGTCCAAACTGTTCACATACTTTATCTTACTGCTGAACTTGGCGCTGTGACAAGAGCAACATACATACACACGCATAAAAACTAGCGCAATGACAGGCATGTGTTCCCATAAGCACACACACAATCTGCTTGACAGGAACACAATTATAGTTTGTTTTTCTTTTGAAAGTAGGTTACAATCTAAAGGTACTATATGCAAATATATAGCTAAATGTTGTTTCTTCTGGACTGGTGAGTAAACAGCTGTTTAATGCTAATGTTGGCTATGTAGCAATAGCAAATACATATAGCTGCTTTAAACCTGATGATGGCACTAAATAAAAAGTTGAGGGATCACCAAAGTTACTACAATTCATCCTGAGGGAAATGTAAAATGTCTGCACCAAATTTCATGGTAATTTATTCACTAGTCATTCAGACATTTCAGTAAAAGCACTAGAGGAAAAGTCAGAGGATAGCCTAAGTCAGTACAATGTATCCTTGTTGAAATCCATATTATAGTTTTTGAGATATTTTAGTCTGAACCAAAGTGGTGGATTTTCCTTCCACGGCAAATAAAAATAACAAAAATCATTTTTACCTGATGAAGGGCTTGGTAATGGCTAGAATGGTCCTGATAAACCATGATGGATGGAGAATAATGAAGGATTTCAAATTCTTCCTGAGCCTGAAGACAGAACAATATGGCACATATTAGGTGTGTTCATGTTCCTGTTGGAGCTCATTTAACTTTGTGAAGAGTTGCATGTTTTGAGAGTTGTTTCATAGTATGATCACATAACAGGTGTAAGTGAAAGGGTCAGACCTCCTATCGATCATCTGATAGCATTTCTTCAGCCAACCAAGACCAGGCATTCTTCTGTGAGGCGTGGCTCCATTCAGGTACACGATCATGTAGTCCTCCGCCACCATCAGCTCCAGTGTGCTGATCACATACCTGAAGATACACACAAACACACACACAGAGAAATACTTAAAAGGTCAGCAACCATAACTGCTATCCTGGGGGAAAAAAAACAAAAACAGCGAGACTGAAAGTGTAAAATTGTACTTTCACATTGGACTGTGTGCTCTTCACATACCTTTTTTTTTTTTGGAGTCATAATTCAACAAGATGAGTCTAAATCCATGCTAGCACTGTGCTAGTGCTTCCATCTAAATGCTAATGTGAACGTGTTAACATGCTCACTATGAAAATGCTAACATGCTGATGTTTAGCCTGTCAGGATTCTCATATTAGCTAATTAGCTAATAATGTAGTGCACGAATAAGAATTTTGTCCTGATAATGCTGCTAGATGAAAGGTTAAGGGATCATCAATCATCATCATTATTACAATCCAAAGTCAGCAGGATTCTTCGCCCAGGAACCATGAATATCTGTAGAAAATTTCATTGCAATCCATCCACTAGCTGTCAAAAGAAATAAGAGTGGTTCAAAGCGGTGGACCGACAGACAGATCGATATTTCAATCCCAAGAGTCAAACCACTAGCATGGCTAAAAATTGAAAACAACTTCTCTGTTTGTGTTGTTTAGAGTATGGTGTTCACCTCTGGAAATGAGACTATTACAACAGATAATACGAATGACAAATACATTAGAGCCACAAAATAAAGACTTTAAATCTATAACTTCTCACCGTATCCCAGTGGACAAACACTCACAGTTGCCATGTATTCAAATCAATGCAACTCCAGATACCAAAAGAAAAAAGGCAATGTCACTGTGTCCTCAACATTACGTGTGTCAAAATAGTGAAATGTAAGGGCAAGAAATGCAGACCCATATTTAATTTGATTCTGAATGCCAACAATATGAGGAAATGGGAGACAAGTCTAGCCCAGTATTTGAAAAACTAGCAGCATTTTTAAAATTTCTTTCCTCTGATGTCAGCTATGAGAAATTGGTAAAAATGTTGCTTCATGGATGAGCTGTTTTGCTTTGAATTTCATCTTTTTTTTTTCCTTCTCTGCATCAGTCTCCGCAACTCAATCAGACGTCTACCTTTTTTAAAATCCAATACTCTGATTCAAGCCAAAAGAAACCATTATCTGTGTCTCATTTCTCTTCTCAGCCTCCGTCCACCTTTTCTCTCCTTCTCGATCAGCAGGGAACTTTGTCAATTTTTGACAATATCCTCAGTTACCACAGTGCTTCGAGTTTCCTCAGTAACTCCTCTAACTTCAGTGAGTTTAGGATCACTCTGTCTCTCCCCCTCCTCCTGATCCAATGTCATTCTCCAGCTTACAAACCAACATCCACTCTGTTTCATGACTATTGTGTTTATCTCCCACTGACATAAAGCTGTATACTGTTCACCTCCCAGGATAGGTTCTCCTCCTTGCAAGTATTCAGACTTCAAGCCATCTGGCATCAGAAACTGCAGACACTACGGTTTACCTCCTTTCATTTCTATCCAAAACTCTCGGAAATGCCAGCTTACTCAATATCTTTCACAGAACAGCCTGTGGGATCCCAACCACACTGTCCAAGCATGAAATGCATCTGTGCCAGCACGACAGTGAAGACATCAGCATGGGAGGTCTCAGCAAACAAGCTAGATTATCACTTTATTTAGAGAGTTTCTTTGTGTAAAGGGGCTGTGTCTGTTTTTAAAAATTAGGCTGAATCCTCGATTTGTGAAATACATTCTATGAATAAAGTGCATTAAAATGCAGTAAACGTAATGTCAGCGTGCTGCGTTGCTCACAGTGACAATGCTAACACACTGATGTTAAGCAGGTACAATGTTACCATACCACAAATCTTCTTAGTTAAGTGTGTGTGTGTGCAAACACTTGCTAATCATGGTTATGAACGTTATGATGGTGATACATGAAAACTCAAAGATCGCCAAAGTCATGACATCCTCTGGGAACCGTGAATGACTGTAGATAATGTCGTGCTCATCCATTCAGTAGTTATAAACAGCGTGGCTCTAGGGACAAATATCCCATCTTTCACTTTGGTTCACACTGAAATGTTTAAGCTCCTGCTACATGAACTTGTACAGACGTTCATTGTCCACTGAGAATGAATTGTATGACTCTGGTGTCCCGCGACTTCTCTGTGGCACCACCATGATGTTCACATTTGTGGTTTTTAGTAAAAAAAAAATTTTTTTAAATTGGATTGAGGATGGAGTTCCATGAAATTTTGTACAGGCATTCATGTTCCCTGCAGGATAAATTGTAATAGCTTTGGTGATCTTCTAACTTTTCATCTAGTGTGGCTAAAATGCAAATTAATAACAGAACTGCAAGAGCAATAACTGTAACATTTCTTAATTAAAAAATTGGATGAGTGACTGAATCAATAACTGACAGAAATTAGAAAGTGGGCCAGAGAATAACATGCTGAAAAAGTAAAAAGTGTTTGTTAGTCACTGCAGGGTGATACTCACAGGAAGAGGTTCTCCATTATTTCATGGTAGTCCTCTCTGTCACTGTCTGGCAGGAAACAGGCAGCAAACACTATGATGGCATTCACTCCGTTGCCATAGTAGCCTGGTTAAAAACACACAAAAATAAAAAAGGAATAAGAGAGTTGACCTTGTTCCATTGTTGTAGAGAGCTTGGCCTTAATTAGCATAGTTTTCATAATTTGATTGTTCTTTAATTTTCCTCCTTTTTGTTCTATTTATCTGCCAATCTGTGTCTCTTTTGTACGACTGTCTCTCTGTCCCGTTTCTACTCACTACTTTTCAGATGAATGTAATTTCCTTTTATTCACCAACCCATTCATCAGCAGATTTGGTGTCACTCAGACAGAGGGTCTTTTATCTAAATGACAGAGCTGGTGATATTGACTGTTCAGTGACAGACGTCTCTTGTTTCCATGGGACGGCTGTGTGTCACTTAAGCCCGCAGCACAGAGCACAGTGGCAAGAAAATGCACTACCTGTTATGTTTATGGGCTCCAATTTCCATCAGTAATGGTAATGTGTTCGGGATTTACTGAAGGCACAGGCTTGTCAGGGCGCAAGCCCTCGGCCCTTGGGTTTTAGTGGGCCCCATGGAGAGGGAAGAGAGAAAGATGGGGGCCCCTGCCTGTGAAACCAATATGGTGTGACTCCATGTATGGCCTCAATTTAAGACCCAGGTCCCCCAGCAGTCTTAATGCAGCTGCAGATGGGTAATAAATGAATGGAAACTGTTTTAGTAAGGGTTGGGACACCAAATATTCTTCAAGTCTCTGGAGCTCTGCTGGAGGGAAAAACAACATTCTTCCTCATTTGGTGTTTTATAGAGCTGTGAGTCAATTAGTCAATTGACAGAAAAATATCAAATGCTAGAAAATCTCTGGTTTTAGCTTTTCCAATGTGGGGGTTTGTGTTATTTATTTGTCTTATGTGATGCTAAACTGGATATCTTTGGGTTAGGGTTAGATGTCACTTTTGGTTTTTGGAAATTCTGATTGGCATTTTCTCACTATTTTCTGACATTTTCTAGATTAATCATTGGCCGGGAAAGTTATTGACAGATTAATCGATAGTAAATGTAATGTCTAACATGTTGGTATAAAAGTGTTCAGCCTCTGGTGACAACACACGATTCACATAATTTTCATACTCAAATCATTCAGTGATCCCTCATGCCCTGTAATGGAAGCATTGGTTTTCCTTTAATCCGTCACCTGTCTGTATGCTTGTAGTGAGTGGTTTTGGTCAGCGACCTCCACCCTCCATTGAACACATTCAGTATAATTTTGTCAAGTGGCCACTTTACTGCTTTTCAACCTGAATCCTATTGTTCTGGTTTTCACTGGAAATGTGGGGAAAAAAGGACATAAAATTTTCCACTGTGCTTTTGTTTGTGGAGAGTTTCCTCTCTGATGGCCAATGTGTTATGTAAAACTCAGCAGCTGGCTTCGACTGCAGCCTGTATTTCCTCATTGTTGGTTGGCTCCAGCCCAAGGTGAAGATGAGGCATCTCCAGAATGATCAACATCATTCTGCAAACTTGTTTTTCCAGCTCAAACACAACAAGTGATTCTGTTACTTTGAATTAGATATTCAGGCTGACTGGAAACTAAAAATGAAAACAATAATCAAGCCCACATTACTTCTACTGAATAGATGCTGTTAGTTTCAGACAATTTTCAATTTGGTTGTTTGCCTCTGTTTATCTTTGTGCCAGCAGCACTGACGTGGCAGAATTTACAATGAATACTGGGTATTATAAGAAGACTACCTGAGAATGGATTCACATTTTTAAGTCTTTCTTAAAACAACACTTGCGTGCCTGTAGTGCAGCATATTTTGGTAGCTGCGACTGTTCCTCCTGCCCATGGTAAGGGAAGGAGATTCCAGTGTACGTGATGGTTGACATAATCTGTAGTCATCAATCTGTGTAAAAATGCACTGTAAAGTTCAGGTGAAGGGAATATGAGGTAGCCGGAGTTAAGAGGGCATAGGTTTGGTTTCAGAAGCCTGGGGGATGGGGG